>NC_092095.1:59020764-59320764 GCF_045679555.1 Salvelinus alpinus | reverse complement strand
AGGTCAGAGTGCAGGAGGTTTTGTTGGCGTTACAGGAAGAAGTGATTGTGGGTTTGGGGACTGCCTCTGTAAATAGAGGAAAGAAACAGGAATCATTTGGGAAAATGCTTGTGAGGCACTACATAACCTGCTGTTTCTACATGACCACGCACACACATACACAGACACAGATAGAAACACTTACTGATAACAGATAGTTTATATGTCTTGTCAAGCAGTTTGCTGTTGAACTCCACAGAATAAACTCCACTGTCTGTTTTCATCAATCCACTGATTCTCAGCTCTCCAGTAGTCTGGTTCAGGGTTGTACGCTCTTTGAAGGCTTCATAGATGTCCAGACCACCAAAATCCTTGTCCCACTCTGCCACCTTGTCCTTCCCATGCTTCCATACGATGCTTGTGATGGAGTCAGGCACTGTGGATTTGTCCGGTGTCAACACCAGCTCACCTTCCACTTGATGATAAAGATCCTCTGGAGAAACAGACATTTCATACATGTATCAGAGTATCAATGTATCCAGGGTAATACAGTATGGTTAGGGTATAAATATGTAGTCCTAACCCTATTGGCATTGAACTGACATTATTATCAACCTTTACTGTTTATATCTAGAATTCTGCTTGCTGGGTGTATCTGGTCTATGTAGTCTGGCCACTTTGACTAGTATGTCCCCCTCACCACCACCACTGGAGCAGAAATGTATCTAGACTACACTACAGATTAAAAAGTCTTTGTCTACACCCTGTTCACTATCATATCACTAGCTAGGTTTCCATCCAATCTGCGACAGATTTTCATGATATTATTCTAAAATCCGCATAAAACAATAATCACATTTTCCCACCAGAGACATGTTTCCATCAGACTGACTTTTTGATGATAAAAGTCTTTGAATGATGAGGTAGTGTACATAGCCCTCCATACCTCTCTGATTCAGAGGGGTTGGGTTAAATGCGGAAGACACATTTCAGTTGAATACATTCAGTTGTACAACTGACTAGGTATCCCCCTTCCCTTTCACTTTACAAAAAATAACTTTTGCAGATAAATTCCCATGTACCAAATGAAAAATACAAATTGAAATGGGTTCCATCGCATTTTCAACTATACTGATGGTTTGTCACAAATTGCTACGTTATATAGACTGTTGTGTTATATCGACTATTGTGCATTATATAGACTATTGTGCGTTATATAGACTGTTGTGCGGTATACAGACTGTTGCGGTATACCAACTGTTGCGGTATAAAGACTGTTGCGGTATAAAGACTGTTGCGGTATAAAGACTGTTGCGGTATAAAGACTGTTGCGGTATAAAGACTGTTGCGGTATAAAGACTGCTGTCTGTTGTGTTATATAGACTGCTGTGTTATATAGACTGTTGTGGGTTATATTTTTTATATTATTTCACCTTTATTTAACCAAGTAGGCCAGTTGAAAACAAGTTCTCATTTACAACTGCGACCTGGCCAAGATAAAGCAAAGCAGTGCGAAAAAAATCAACACAGAGTTACACATGGAATAAACAAACGTACAGTCAATAACACAATAGAAAAATCTGTATACAGTGTGTGCAAATAAAGCATGGAGGTAAGGCAATAAATAGGCCAATAGTGGCGAAGTAATTACAATTTAGCAATTTACACTGGAGTGATAGATGTGCAGATGAGGATGTGCAAGTAGAAATATTGGTGTGCAAAAGAGCAGAAAAAGAAAAAGAAATATGGGGATGAGATAGGTAGTTTGTTGGATGGGCTATTTACAGATGGGCTGTGTACAGCTGCAGCGATCGGTAAGCTGCTCTGACAGCTGACGCTTAAAGTTAGTGAGGGAGATATAAGTCTCCAACTTCATTGATTTTTGCAATTCGTTCCAGTCATAGGCAGCAGAGAACTGGAAGGAAAGGCGGCCAAAGAAGGTGTTGGCTTTGGGGATGACCAGTGAAATATACAGTGGGGAGAACAAGTATTTGATAGACTGCCGATTTTGCAGGTTTTCCTACTTACAAAGCATGCAGATGTCTGTAATTTTTATCATAGGTACACTTCAACTGTGCGAGACGGAATCTAAAACAAAAATCCAGAAAATCACATTGTATGATTTTTAAGTAATTAATTTGCATTTTATTGCATGACATAATTATTTGATACTGCAGTGTGAAAAGCAGAACTTAATATTTGGTACAGAAACCTTTGTTTGCAATTACAGAGATCATACGTTTCCTGTAGTTCTTGACCAGGTTTGCACACACTGCAGCAGGGATTTTGGCCCAATCCTCCAAACAGACCTTCTCCAGATCCTTCAGGTTTCGGGGATGTCGCTGGGCAATACGGACTTTCAGCTCCCTCCAAAGATTTTCTATTGGGTTCCGGTCTGGAGACTGGCTAGGCCACTCCAGGACCTTGAGATGCTTCTTACGGAGCCACTCCTTAGTTGCCCTGGCTGTGTGTTTCGGGTCGTTGTCATGCTGGAAGACCCAGCCACGACCCATCTTCAATGCTCTTACTGAGGGAAGGAGGTTGTTGGCCAAGATCTCGCGATACATGGCCCCATCCATCCTCCCCTCAATACGGTGCAGTCGTCCTGTCCCCTTTGCAGAAAAGCATCCCCAAAGAATGATGTTTCCACCTCCATGCTTCACGGTTGGGATGGTGTTCTTGGGTTGTACTCATCCTTCTTCTTCCTCCAAACACAGCGAGTGGAGTTTAGACCAAAAAGCTCTATTTTTGTCTCATTAGACCACATGACCTTCTCCCATTCCTCCTCTGGATCATCCAGATGGTCATTGGCAAACTTCAGACGGGCCTGGACATGCGTTGGCTTGAGCAGGGGGACCTTGCGTGCACTGCAGGATTTTAATCCATGACGGCGTAGTGTGTTACTAATGGTTTTCTTTGAGACTGTGGTCCCAGCTCTCTTCAGGTCATTGACCAGGTCCTGCCGTGTAGTTCTGGGCTGATCCCTCACCTTCCTCATGATCATTGATGCCCCACGAGGTGAGATCTTGCATGGAGCCCCAGACCGACGGTGATTGACCGTCATCTTGAACTTCTTCCATTTTCTAATAATTGCGCCAACAGTTGTTGCCTTCTCAACAAGCTGCTTGCCTATTGTCCTGTAGCCCATCCCAGCCTTGTGCAGGTCTACAATTTTATCCCTGATGTCCTTACACAGCTCTCTGGTCTTGGCCATTGTGGAGAGGTTGGAGTCTGTTTGATTGAGTGTGTGGACAGGTGTCTTTTATACAGGTAACGGGTTCAAACAGGTGCAGTTAATACAGGTAATGAGTGGAGAACAGGAGGGCTTCTTAAAGAAAAACGAACAGGTCTGTGAGAGACGGAATTCTTACTGGTTGGTAGGTGATCAAATACTTATGTCATGCAATAAAATGCTAATTAATTACTTAAAAATCATACAATGTGATTTTCTGGATTTTTGTTTTAGATTCCGTCTCTCACAGTTGAAGTGTACCTATGATAAAAAATTACAGACATCTACATGCTTTGTAAGTAAGAAACACTGCCGATTTTGCAGGTTATCAAATACTTGTTCTCCCCACTGTACGTGCTGAAGCACGTTCTACGGGTGGGTGCTGCTATGGTGAGCAGTGAGCTGAGATAAGGTGGAGCTTTACCTAGCAAAGACCTATAGATGACCTGGAGCCAGTGGGTTTGGCAACGAATATGTAGCGAGGACCAGCCAACGAGAGCATACAGGTCGCAGTGGTGGGTAATATATGGGGCTTTGGTGACAAAACGGATTGCACTGTGATAGACTGCATCCAATTTGCTGAGTAGAGTGTTGGAGGCTATTTTGTAAATTACATCGCCAAAGTCAAGGATCAGTAGGATAGTCAGTTTTACGAGGGTATGTTTGGCAGCATGAGTGAAGGAGGCTTTGTTGCGAAATAGGAAGCAAATTCTAGATTTAACTTTGGATTGGAGATGCTTAATGTGAGTCTGGAAGGAGAGTTTACAGTCTTTTTATTTATTTATTTTACCTTTATTTAACTAGGCAAGTCGGTTAAGAACAAATTCTTATTTTTCAATGATGGCCTAGGAACAGTGGGTTAACTGCCTTGTTCAGGGGCAGAACGACAGCCAGACACCTAGGTATTTATAGTTGTCCACATATTCTAAGTCAGAACCGTCCAAAGTAGTGATGCTAGTCGGGCGGGCAAGTGCGGGCAGCGATCGGTTGAAGAGCATGCATTTCATTTTACTTGCATTTAAGAGCAGTTGGAGGCCACGGAAGGAGTGTTGTATGGATTTGAAGCTCGTTTGGAGGTTTGTTAACAGTGTCCAAAGAAGGGCCAGATGTATACATAATGGTGTCGTCTGCGTAGAGGTGGATCAAAGAATCAAGAGCAATATCATTGATATATTCAGAGAAAAGAGTTGGCTGCGGGGGGTGCAGAGCTGTTGACCAGGTTTGGGGTAGCCAGGTGGAACTAGGAAACACTGTCACCACGGATAAATCCACGATAATCGAGAATTTTAATAAGCATTTCTCTACGGCTGGCCATGCTTATTAAAATTATCGATTATCGTGGATTTATCCGTGGTGACAGTGTTTCCTAGTTTCAGTGCAGTGGGCAGCTGGGAGGAGGTACTCTTATTCTCCATGGACTTTACAGTGTCCCAGAACCTTGTGGTATTAGTGCTGCAGGATGCAAATTTCTGTTATAGACTGCTGTGCTTTATAGACTGCTATGTTATATAGACTATTGTGCATTATATAGACTGCTGCGTTATATAGACTGCTGCGTTATATAGACTGCTGCGTTATATAGACTGTTGTGCGTTATATAGACTGTTGTGCGTTATATAGACTGCTGCGTTATATAGACCGCTGTATTATATAGGCTGTTATCTGTTGTGTTATATAGAGTAGACTGCTGCGTTATATAGACTGTTGCGTTATATAGACCGCTGTATTATATAGGCTGTTATCTGTTGTGTTATATAGAGTAGACTGCTGCGTTATATAGACTGTTGCGTTATATAGACCGCTGTATTATATAGGCTGTTATCTGTTGTGTTATATAGAGTAGACTGCTGCGTTATATAGACTGCTGCGTTATATAGACTGTTGTGCGTTATATAGACTGCTGCGTTATATAGACCGCTGTATTATATAGGCTGTTATCTGTTGTGTTATATAGAGTAGACTGCTGCGTTATATAGACTGTTGCGTTATATAGACTGTATTATAGACTGTTGTGTTACATAGTAAATGTTCCCAATCTGGTCTTGACACATGTGCTCTAGCAAACAGCTACAGTGGGGCTAAACTATCTACATTATGACATTATTATGGATAAGAGCGATTATTATTTTTATTAGTCAAACGGCAGCAAAGCATCGATCGTCATGTCACCAAAATAAGAATGTCAATATTTATTGGAAAGGAGAATCAAACTCATAACCTTGCACTTTCACCACCCTGTGAAGTTCACCATCATTTATTTCATCTGTAGCCTAATAAACTGCATACAGTACCTTCCCGAGTCATAATGGGAGGAACACACAACATATTATCACGTGACTCCAAGTTTACTTCGATATGATGGTTATTATATCAATATTTGTGCATAAAGGAGGGAAGGTGTTATGGGGGCCTGCCCTCCCTACCATACCTCCTTGCCTTCTCCTCTAAATAAAATATTTAAATATTGATCATTTATTTGACCGAGACGCACGCACGCCGACAGAAAGAATCATCAATCTCAGACAAAGCGTCAGAGTGAGCGAAACAGCGCACCTCTGTTTCTGTATGTGTAGATCATGTATCTGATGCTGTCTGGACAAAAGGAGTAAGGCATGTCATACTTTTTCTGGACAGACAGTATCAGATACATGGGCTACATATAGTAAGACAAAGGGGCGCTGTTTCGCTCGCTAGTTTCAGCAGAGAGGAAGAGGCTGAGCAAGAGGGTTCACTCTCACCAAAATCTGTCCTGAATAAGCCCGCAGTCTCCTGACAATTCTTGCACATTCATTGTTACATTGTGTGAATTGTTTGCCCTTTTGACTTTTGATCTTGATCAATACCCCATTTAAAGTGAAAGGAAAGGGGGGTACCTAGTCAGTTGTACAACTGAATTTATTCTACTGAAATGTATCTTCTGCATTTAACCCAACCCAGATTGACAAAACTCATAATGGTTATGAAATAAACCAAAACTTGTTTCTCAAAAGTGTAGCAGGTTCTGAATTCTGCAAACAACGTTTCCACTCTGAGAATAGTATATGACTCTAATTAATACGTGCATTAACAGTCATTAATGTAACCAAATGACGAGGGATTAACTAGGCCTAGGACTACAGATGACATATGTAATGGGGAAGTGATTAATAAAATATACAATCAAAGGGCAAACAAGTCACACAATGAAACAATGAAGGGCAAGAATTGGTAGGAGACAGCTGAGTGCATTCTGGAGAGAGACACACCATATCTTCGCCACACACCCCTTCTCTTCTTGTTGCAACATAAACATTATACACACATTACCTTCACACATATTTTAGATGCTTTTCACTGACAGGCACAACTCAATCAGATCACATTTTTTGTTACATTGAACCTTTATTTAACTAGGCAAGTCAGTTAAGAACAAATTCTTATTTACAAAGACGGCCTACTGGGGAACAATGGGTTAACTGCCTTTTTCAAGGGTGGAACAACAGATTTTTTTTCTTGTCAGCTCGGGGATTCAATCCAGCAACCTTTCGGTTATTGGCCCAACGCTCTAACCACTAGGCTACCTGCCACCCCAGACAAATTGCCACGCCCGCTGCCCAAATTGTGGGATTCCAAAATAGGCATACACTAATTCACTTGTGATTTTAAAACAATCTACAGCTATTTTTTTAAAGAAGCTAATGATCCTCTGTGGCTAAGTCATGCTCTCTGGTGAAGTATTTTAATGATCCTCTGTGGCTAAGTCATGCTCTCTGGTGAAGTATTTTAATGATCCTCTGTGGCTAAGTCATGCTCTCTGGTGAAGTATTTTAAGGATCCTCTGTGGCTAAGTCATGCTCTCTGGTGAAGTATTTTAAGGATCCTCTGTGGCTAAGTCATGCTCTCTGGTGAAGTATTTTAATGATCCTCTGTGGCTAAGTCCTGCTCTCTGGTTAAGTATTTTGAATGTTCTTATTTAGACAGGTGTAATTATATAACTGTGGCAAAACAATCTGTTCAGTCGTGTGATCAGGTGCCACAAAGAGGGACTTTGGAAAATTAAAATTGCCTCAGAACAGGGCAGCATGATGGCTGGCCCTTAAATGTACACGGAGAGCTAACATTAATGATATGCATGTCAATCTCTCATGGCTCAAAGTGGAGGAGAGATTGAATTCATCAATACTTGCTTTTGTAAGAAGTGTTGACAAGCTGAATGCACTGAGCTGTCTGTTTAAACTACCAGCTCACAGCTCAGACAACCATGCATAACCCACAAGACATGCCACCAGAGGTCTCTTCACAATCCCCTAGTCCAGAACAGACTGTGGGAGGCGCACAGTACTACATAGAGCCATGACCACATGGTACTCTATTCCACATCAGGTAACTGGTACAAGTAGTAGAATCAGATTTTAAAAAACAGATAAAAATACCCCTTATGGAACAGCAGGTACAGTGAAGAGACACACACACAGGTACAGACACACACATACACACACAAATGTTAGCACACACACTCTACACAGATGTACATTGTAATATTGTTGTATGGTGGTATTATACATTTTGTATTGTAGATGTCTAGTGGTGTAATAATGTTATATGATGTACTGTTTTATCTTTGTTTTTTTGTGTAATGTAAGTGCCTTAATGTGTTTGGACCCCAGGAAGAGCTGCTGCTGCCTAGTAAATACTTTAGGGGAAGCCAGCCTCCTATATCTATCTAGCCTATGGATCTGATGCTGTCTGGACAGAAATAGTATAACATGCCATACTCTTTTGGTCCAGACAGAATCAGATACATTGTTTACACCTACAGAAACAGAGGGGCGCTGTTTCGCTCGCTCGGATTCTTTATCTGAGATTGATGGGTCTTTCTGTCGGCGAGCGTCTCAGTCAAATAAATGATCAATATTTCAATATGTTATTTGGATGGGCCCCCCTAAGGCTCGCTCATAACGCCGGGCCTGCCATGATCACGCAGACCCTTCTGTAGGTTTTTAGCCTTGGTTAGGCCAGGATTCAACATCTGATAACTTCCTGAAGTTGGCTCTGTGTGTAGCTAAACGGAAAATGAAGGGCGCGGTCCGTAACGTAACCCACTTAGACGTCGTTTAAAACCATTCTTCAATATGAAGAGCGTGTTTAGGCTATGTCCATCACTCCATAATGTCGTTTATGATTTCACATTGCCATCTTTCTTATTTTCTTTTATATGAATCCCACTCTGCAGTGTTCATAAGGCGCGTGATCTAACATATTGTATTGTTCATTGTTCACCCACTGTTCTTGATAATCAAATATTATGATGTGATGTTGTAGACTAGGCTATACAACTAGAACACAATAGCAAACAAGTAGCCTAACAAATATTAGGTAGGCCAAACGCTACGTTCGGCCCGCCAGTCGATTCAACTTACCTTTGGAGACCACCGTTCGCACCAGATAAAGCCAGAAGCACAATCTGATAAGCGTTAGTTTAGACATCTTTGTTAGTTCGTTCGTTTATTTATATAATAAATAAAAGTAAGTTCAAATGAGATATGCTAAAACACTGTGAGGTTCATAAGCTAGCCTACCGAGGCTGTGAAAGTGAAAGTAAAATGTGGATTTTAGTTCCTCCCTCTTCCTTCCTCTGAAGTCATGACCACTTGGTTGAAAATAACGTTCCATTTGACTTGTAAATCATGTTTAATAGCTGAAATACAATCACACTGTATACCAACACATTGCATTATGTTGATATGCTATAATTACTATAATCTAACCACGTCTGGAATATTCCTTGCCCATACCTGGTCTTTAGCTGTGTGTATAATTGGCTACAATGTACAGAATTATATAATTTACAATTGATAGGATCACTGTGCTATAATGTAACAAACGTTGTCAATACTGTAATATTCAAAGTTAACTTAATAACTATAGTTCATTTAATGTTCCTCCTGTCCACTGAGTCTGAGGGCTTTTGATTCACCAGCCTATAACCATTGACCTATAGGCCTACTGTATGAGACATACACACAAACATTCACACAGACATATTTTCCTCAAAATATAATACATGTTTCCCATCTTGTTGTATGGATCAACATCTCATTATAATTCACATTATTCAAAGTTTATAAAAATGATAGTAGCCTAGGCTAAACATGACAGCACATACAGGATAATAACATGATACATAATAACACCAAATATATAGATAAAGAGAGATGAGTTTACTGAAGAGATACAAACCTTCCCTGTACAGAATCTAAATATTTATCAAACAAACCATATATTCAATAAATGCATTTTAACTGGTTTCCTCTAGTACAGACTCTGTAGCTGTACTGGTCTCTGTTGGTACAGAGGATTTACCTATACTTCCCTATGAAGTAGACAGAGTATCTGAGCTACTCTCTATTGCTGTACATGCTGTATCTGAGCTGGTGTCTACTGATCCAGAGGGTGCAACTGAACTGTAGTTTACTGGAGTAGATAGTGTACCTAAATGCTGTGGCTCTGAGACCAGCTGACAATCCTGGACTGCTTCTATCAGGAGTGTCTGTACTGTCTGACACTGAGCTAGTGGGTCTCCTCAGACCTGATAGGTCAGGTGTTCCTCCCTCTCTGTCTACCTGACCACTGCTCCTCTGGGTTTCCATTGTTTTCACTTGTTTTCCTTGTTCTACACCCATCTGATAGCCATGATAGTGTCTTATAGATCAGGGTTTTCCAAATGTTTTCACTCGGGCCCCCCTTGGGTCTTGATGTATGGGAATTCAGGATGGAGGTGTTTGTTTGGGAGGAGTTAGGTTCTTTCACCTCTATCTCTGATGCTCCATATTTGTTCTTTCTCTGAGGGGTTGGTGGAGACCTCTGACCGTCAGTCTGGCTGTTGAGTGTGGCTCTGCTGGATTCCTCCTCTTCCTTCCCTTCATCCTGTGTTTTCTCTTCCTTCCCCTCTCCATCTCTTCTAGCCTCTTCATCTCGTCTTCCCTCGTTCTCTTCATCTCCCCCTGTCTCTGCATCATAATCTCAGACCATTGCCTTATGTGACTCCTGGTCAGATCCATTCCCATAATCCTCTGTCCCCCACAGTGTATCCTGATTGTGGTTCAGGCTGTATCCATCTCTGGGCTTTGGAAGGGGTCAGATGAGCCCGTGACATAGCCTCCTCCCCTCCCTTACTCTCTTCCCTCTCTCTTTCCCCCTCTCCGTTTCCAGATACCTTAGTCAGTGTCCTCACTTGAGATCTATGCAGGAAGGCATTGGAATTCCAGCCCTGATTCTGGTCATTTCGTTTGAGGGTGTTATTACTCACAACATCACCTGTGTTATTAGTAGATCCTGCCTCATCTAGTAATGGCTGCTTCTCTCCCTCACTCTCTCTGGTTATCACACCCTTGCTGGTGTGGGTAATCTGGTTATACTGAACAAAAAGGGGTAAAGGGGAAAGGGGGATACCTAGTCAGTTGTACAACTGAATACATTCAACTGAAATGTGTCTTCCGCATTTAATCGACATCCACGTGTTCGGTGCCTGGGGAACAGTGGGTAAACTGCCTTGCTCAGGGGCAGGACGTCATAAGGCCCAAGGAGGTGTGGTATATGGTTAGTATACCATGACTAAGGGCTGTTCTTATGCACGACGCAACACAAACCCCGAGGTGACTTATTTCTATTATAAACTGGTTACCAACGTAATTAGAGCAGTAAAAATGAATGTTTTTTCATACACGTGGTATACGGTCTGATATACCATGGCTTTCAGCCAATCAGCATCCTGTTCTTTGTCCTGCTCTGGATATCATTCAACCTATCATACCTAGAGAACCAGGTATGTTGGAGCATATGAAAGTCTATTTCAGAAAAACACTTTCACTTACTTACTTTCTAAATCTGAATATTTTGTTTACCTGGAATCATTCTTTGATATTGAGATAGCTAGAGATACAATTGTTGATATGAAAAATACATTTCCATCAAACTCCGAGGAGACTCAAATACAGAAACAGTTGGGGATGGTCAGTTGGACAAAAACATATGTTGTTGATGTCGCCCATATCTGCTTATACTATCTATCTTGTTTAGCTGTGGCCTTTCAGTCGTTGCTGTTGTAGGTCTGTGTGATCTCACTGACTGGTTTCTGGCCTTACAGGTGTAGCTGTCTGTCTGACTCTAGGGCTTTGATGTTGTAGTGCTGTCCAGTCTGCTCCTGGCTCCACATCTCCCCCTGGTGGTCAGACCAAGACCAGCAGTACACCACCAGCGGACCCTTAGCACTGCAGTGAACAGTTACCATGGTACCGTTCAATTTACAGGTGACGTCAGGTTGTGATTCTGTGTCTGTGGATGGAAATGGATGAGTATGTCACATAGCAGAGGACCTGTGGTGGTGCGCACACACACACACTCTCTCGCTCATTCTTTACAATCTGTTTGTGTTCTCTGTTTCTCTCTCTCTTTTAATCTCTATTAGGCTGTGTTTAAAAACAGGTTTAGTTGGAGTTACAGAAATAAGTCATTGTGGTTTAGGGACTGCCTCTGGAAATCCAGGAGATAGACAAAGCTGTGAAAAATTATTGTGAAGCAAGCAAAGGAACCAACATGCACACACAAGCATTCCGTACACACATACACACACACACACACACACACATACACACACGCTTACTGATAAGATAGTGTATATGTCTTGTCAAGCAGTATGCTGTTGAACTGTTTTCGTCAAGCCACTGATTCTCAGCTCTCCAGTAGCCTGATCCATGGTTGTGCGGCTTTCGAAGGCACCATAGGTGTACAGACCAAAATCCTTGTCCAAGTCTGCTGCCTTGTTCTTCCCATGCTTCCATAGGATGCATGTGATGGGGTCAGGTATAGTGGACTTGTCCGGAGTCAACACAAGAAACTCTCCCACTTTTCTGTAGAAGCTGTTCATCTGGAAAACCAGGCATCATATACGTGAAAGTGAACTAGTTAACACTCTAAATGGGCCTACATAGCCCTATTGACAATAAACGTGATACAGTTGAAGTCGGAAGTTTGCATACACTTAGGTTGGAGTCATTAAAACTCGTTTTTCAACCACTCCACAAATGTCTTGTTAACAAACTATAGTTTTGGCAAGTCGGTTAGGACATCTACTTTGTGCATGACACAAGTAATTTTTCCAACAATTGTTTACAGATTATTTCACTTATAATTCACTGTATCACAATTCCAGTGGGTCAGAAGATTAAATACACCGAGTTGACTGTGCCTTTAAACAGCTTGGACAATTCCAGAAAATTATGTCATGGCTTTAGAAGCTTCTGATAGGCTAATTGACATCATTTGAGTCAATTGGAGGTGTACCTGTGGATGTATTTCAATGCCTACCTTCAAACTCAGTGCCTCTTTGTTGACATCATGAGAAAATCTAAAGAAATCAGCCAAGACCTCAGAAAAAATTATAGACCTCCACAACAGGTTCATCCTTGGGAGCAATTTCCAAACGCCTGAAGGTACCACGTTCATCTGTACAAACAATAGTACGCAAGTATAAACACCATAGGACCACGCAGCCATCATACCGCTCAGGAAGAAGACGCGTTCAGTCTCCTAGAGATGAACGTACTTTGGTGCGAAAAGTGCAAATCAATCCCAGAACAGCAGCAAAGGACCTTGTGAAGATACTGGAGGAAACAAGTACAAAAGTATCTATATCCACAGTAAAACGAGTCCTATATCGACATAACCTGAAAGGCCGCTCAGCAAGGAAGAAGCTACTGCTCCAAAACCGCCATAAAAAAGCCAGACTACGGCTGGACATGGGGACAAAGATCGTACTTTTTGGAGAAATGTCCTCTGGTCTGATGAAACAAAAATAGAACTGTTTGGACATAATGACAATTGTTATGTTTGGAGGAAAAAGGGAGAGGCTTGCAAGCCAAAGAACACCATCCGAACCGTGAAGCACGGGGGTGGCAGCATCATGTTGTGGGGGTGCTTTGCTGGAGGAGGGACTGGTGCACTTCACAAAATAGATGGCATCATGAGAGAGGAAAATGATGTGGATATATTGACGCAACATCTCAAGACATCAGTCAGGAAGTTAAAGCTTGGTCGCAAATGGGTCTTCCAAATTGACAATGACCCTAAACATACTTCAGAAAGTTGTGGCAAAATGGCTTAAGGACAACAAAATCAAGGTATTGGAGTGGCCATCACAAAGCCCATTCCTCAATCCTATAGAACATTTGTGGGCAGAACTGAAAAAGCGTGTGCGAGCAAGGAGGCCTAAAAACCTGACTTATTGTGGGAAGCTTGTGAAAGGCTACCCAAAATGTTTGACCCAAGTTAAACAATTAAAAGGCAATGGTACCAAATACTATTTGAGTGTATGTAAACTTCTGACCCACTGGGAATGTGATGAAAGAAATAAAAGCTGAAATAAATCATTCTCTCTACTATTATTCTGACATTTCACATTCTCGAAATAAAGTGGTGATCCTAACTGACCTAAGACAGGGAGTTTTTACTAAGATTAAATGTCAGGAATTGTGAAAAACTGAGTTTAAATGTAAACTTCTGACTTCAACTGTACATATTAACCACAATAACAGTTGTCAGTTTACATGTATATGGGAATTATGTTGTGTGGTTCATGTATAGCCCTTAAAATAAACTGATGCCAAAATAAAGGGGATAAGTGAGGGTTACCATGCACAATTTCAGCTGTTAAAATCTCTCTCCTTGCCAATAGAATATGTCTATAATATGTCATCATTGGGAGTCAGAAGTGGAAACCCCAAGGGTTGGGGAGTAACTGATTACAACCTACCCAACCCTGGAAACCCCCTATTTATTATGCTAAAGCCACCCATGCGCTTATGTATTATGCAAACATGGACCTGCATTATTGTAGGCCTATGCAGTTTCATACCAGCATGGGGTGCGGTCGTTTATTGACTTGTGATATCCTTGTTTGTAATCAGCACACATAACAGACCAGACTTGTAATAAAAACGAGTGCATCTTTAAAAGAAGAGTTTCGCACCACCCAGACAACAGCCTGTGGAACAGAATAACCTATTTGATGAAACTGCGCAGAGTATCGCTTCTGTGAAGAAGACGCTCAAAAGTGGTGGTTTGTTTGCAGCTACAGACAACAAAACAGTTGTGTAGTATGTTGACTCACTGTGGCTATGTCTTTAGCCTGCCTACCTAGCAGACATGACATGATGTAAAAGTGAAAGTAAAACTTCAACTTGCCTGTTGAGCCACTCGATTGAAAACAATATGTTGGATTTAAAATCAAATAAAATTTTATTGGTCACATGCAGATGTTATTGCGGGTGTAGCGAAATGCTTGTGTTTCTAGCTCCAACAGTGCAGTAACATCTAACAAGTAATATCTAACAATTTCACAACATATACTAATATACACAAATCTAAGAAAAGGAACGTCATTAGAATATATAAATGGATGAGCAATGTCAGAGCGGCATAGAGATACAGTAGAATAGTATAGAATACAGTATATACATAAGAGATGAGTAATGCAAGATATGTAAACATTGTTAAAGTGACTAGTGTTCCATTTATTAAAGTGGACAGTGGTTACAAGTCTATGAATATAGGCAGCATCCTCTATGTGCTAGCGATGGCTATTTAGCAGTCTGATGGCCTTGAGATAGAAGCTGTTTTTGATGCACCTGTACTGACCTCGTCTTCTGGATGATAGCGGGGTGAATAGGCAGTGGCTCGGGTGGTTGAGGTCCTTGATGAAATTTTTGGCTGTCCTGTGACATCAGGTGCTGTAGGTGTCCTGGAGGGCAGGTAGTTTTCCCCCGGTGATACGTTGGGCAGACCGCACCACCCTCTGGAGAGCCCTGCTGTGGCGGGCGGTGCAGTTGCCGTACCGAGTGGTGATAAGCCTGACAGGAAACTCTCAATTGTGAATCTTGTGTAAAAGTTTGTGAGGGTTTTAGGTGCCAAGCCAAATTTCTTCAGCCTCCTGAGGTTGAAGAGGCGCTGTTGCACCTTCTTCACCACATTGTCTGTGTGGGTGGACTATTTCAGTTTGTCAGTGATGTGTACGCTGAGGAACTTGAAGCTTTCCACCTTCTCCACGGTGGTCCTGTCGATGTGGATAGGGGGGTGCTCCCTCTGCTGTTTCCTGAAGTCCACGATCATGTCCTTTGTTTTGTTGACGCTGAGTGAGATTTTATTTTCCTGGCACCACACTCCCAGAGCCCTCACCTCCTCTCTGTAGGCAGTCTCGTCATTGTTGGTAATCAAGCCCACTACTGTTGTGTCATCTGCAAACTTGATGATTGAGTTGGAGGCGTGCATGGCCACGCAGTCATGGGTGAACAGGGAGTACAGAGGGGCTGAGCACGCACCCTTGTGGGGCCCCATGTTGAGGATCAGCCAAGTGGAGGGGTTGTTTCCTACCTTCCCCACCTGGGGGCAGCCCGTCAGGAAGTCCAGGACCCAGTTGCACAGGGCGGGGTTCAGAACCAGGGCCTCAAGCTTAATGATGAGCTTGGTAGGGTACTATGGAATGCTGAGATATAGTTAATGAACAGCATTCTTACATAGTTATTCCTTTTGTCCAGATGGGATAGGGCAGTGTGCAGTGTGATGGCGATTGCATCGTCTGTGGATCTATTGTGGCGATAAGCAAATTGAAGTGGGTCTAGGGTGACAGGTAAAGTGGAGGTGATATGATCCTTGACTAGTCTCTCAAAGCACTTCATGATGCCAGAAGTAAGTGCTACGGGGCGATAGTCATTTAGTTCAGTTAACTTCACTTTCTTGGGTACAGGAACAATGGTGGCCATCCTGAAGCATGTAGGGACAGCAGACTGGGATAGGGAGAGATTGAATATGTCCGTAAACACACCAGCCAGCTGGTCTGCGCATGCTCTGAGGACGCGGCTAGGGATGCCGTCTGGGCCCGCCGCCTTGCAAGGGTTAACACGCTTAAATGTCTTACGTCGGTCACGGAGAAGGAGAGCCCACAGTCCTTGGTAGCAGGCTGCGTTGGTGGCACTGTGTTACCTTCAAAGAGAGCGAAGAAGGTGTTTAGCTTATCCGGTAGCAAGACGTTGGTGTCCACAACGTGGCTGGTTTTCTTTTTGTAGTCCACGATTGTCTGTAGACACTGCCACATACATCTCGTGCCTGAGCCATTGAATTGCTACTCCACTTTGTCTCTATACTGATGTTTTGCCTGTTTGATTGCCTTTCCTGAGGGAATAGTTACATTGTTTGTATTCTGCCATATTCCCAGTCACCTTGTTATGGTTAAATGCGGTTGTTCGCGCTTTCAGTTTTGCGTGAATGCTGCCATCTATCCACGGTTTTTGGTTAGGGTATGTTTTAATAGTCACAGTGGGTACAACATCTCCTATACACTTCCTGATAAACTCAGTCACTGTATCAGTGTATAGGTCTATATTATTCTCTGAAGCTACCCGGAGCATATCCCAGTCTGCGTGTGGATTCCAATTGGTCAGACCAGCGTTGAATAGTCCTTAGCATGGGTACTTCCTGTTTGAGATCTGCCTATAGGAAGGGAGGAGCAAAATAGAGTCGTGGTCAGATTTGCCAAAAGGAGGGTGGGGGAGGGTCTTGAAGGCCTCCCGGAAGTTGGAGTAACAGTGGTTGAGTGTCTTAGCAGTGCGAGTACTACAGTCAATGTGTTGGTAGAATTTCAGCATCCTTTTCCTCAAATTTGCTTTGTTAAAATCCCCAGCTATAATAAATGCAGCCTCAGGATATGTGTTTTTCCAGTTTGCATAAAGTCCAGTGAAGTTCTTTGAGGGCCGTCGTGGTATTGGCTTGAGGGGGATATACACGGCCGTGACTATAACCGAAGAAAATTCTCTTGGGAGAGAATATGGTCGGCTTTTGATGGTGAGGTATTGTAGGTCAGGTGAACAAAAGGTCTTGAGTTTCTGTGTGTTATCACAATTATACCATGAGTCGTTGATCATAAATCATACACCCCTTCCCTTCTTCTTCCCGGAGAGATATTTATTCCTGTCTGCGTGATGTACTGAGAACCCGTCTGGCTGGACCAACTTAGACAGTATATCCCGAGAGAGCCATGTTTCAGTGAAACAGAGTATGTTACAATCCCTGATGTCTCTCTGGAAAGATCCTCTCGCTCTGAGCTCGTCAACTTTATTATCCAAAGACTAAACATTAGTGAGTAATATACTCGGAAGGGGTGGGTGGTGTGTGCGCCTCCTAGGTCGGACTAGAACACCATTCCGAGTACCTCTCCTTCGCCGGCGTTGTTTTGGGTCGGCTTCTGGAATCAGTTCAATTGCCCTGGGGGGTACGAACAAAGGATCCGCTTCGGGAAAGTCGTATTCCTGGTATGATGCTGGTAGTGCTGGTGAGTTACCGCCGCTCTGATATCCAGTAGTTCTTCCCGGCTGTATGTAATAACACAAAAACAATTCTGGACTAACAATTTAAGAAATAATACATAAAAAAACGAAATACTGCAAAGTTCCCTAAGAGCTGGAAGCGAAGCAGCCCTCTTTGTCGCCGCCATCTTTAGCCTATGACAAAGGCAAAATAACCTAGCTAGCGACTTCAAATCAATAAAATATCCATCAAAGGCTAAACATATGTTTGACAAAGTAATTATGATTAATTTTACTCATCAACTCAGATGAGTCTATACCATACTGTGCAGTTGTGTGGCACTTCCCTGTGCCATATGGTAGGTGGTGCATCTAACCTCCTGCCTGTAGCAGTAGTTGTTTATTTCATCACAAAAATTGCTGGCTACAGTGTTTTACATAGAATATTACATTTTTCAAGATAAAATATTTATTACATACATTAATACATCACACACACACACACAATACAGTATACACAGCACATACATATTAAAATTAATATAAAAGGGGGATGTCCAACTGCACAAAATTATATTTGCATGCAGGTTAAAAGCACTGTGTTGTGGTACAACATTGTCAATATAATCATACAAACGATAATTTTTTCCCAAAAGATTGACACAAATTGTCATGGAAAAATAATATATTACATTTTGATTGCCAAAGTTGATTGTTAACTATATGTGGGAGTATGAAAAGCACGCAGAGCAACAACAACAAAAACCGAAAACCTTAATTTCCCCTCTACTGTATGGCCAGATTGCTAGCAAGAATGACAAGAAACTACCATGTGGGGAATCATAAGTTGCTCGTTTTATCTTGTTCTTCATACCATGTCTTGTTTTAGAGGTGTTTTGTCTCATGTCATGTCTACGCTAATATGGCTAAAATTCGCTAGCTAACCAAGAACTGTAAAGATGTATGAGAGAAAACAAGTGCTCATTGTGAAAATGTATTGATGTTTTCTATGATCATTGGAGACTAAATAAAGCTTACATGTTGTCAGCAATCTAAGCCAATCCAATCTGTTTCTCATACTTGTGGATGTGTCAATTTGTTGCTAAACAACCAACCCCGCTATAGTGCTAAAACATTATTCCCGCATATTGGCTCTGCTTGAACTCCCCTGACAATGCATTGTTGTTCTTCTGACAATTTTTTAAAATTTTACAATCAACATTTGAGGTAGGCTACATGATCACACCGGTAATAGATCAGTTGGTGTATTACTTGAGGCACAGCTGAGTGAGCATACATTTAAATAATCAGCTTTTATTTTTATTTTACTGGGCTGATTTCACTGGTCACCCCCAAAGCCAACACTTACTTTGGCCGCATTTCCTTCCAGTTCTCTGCTGCCAATGACTGGAACGAATTGCAAAAATCACTGAAGCTGGAGACTTATCTCCCTCTCTAACTTTAAGCATCAGCTGTCAGAGCAGCTTACCGATCACTGTACCTGTACACAGCCAATCTATAAATAGCACACCCAACTACCTCATCCCCATATTATTTTTCCTCTTGCTCTTTTGCACCCCAGTATCTCTACTTGCACATCATCTGCACATCTATCACTCCAGTGTTAATGCTAAATTGTAATTATTTCACCTCTATGGCCTATTTATTGCCTTACCTCCCTACTCTTCTACATTTGCACACAGTGTACATAGATTTTTCTATTGTGTTATTGACTGTACGTTTGTTTATGTGTAACTCTGTTGTTTTTGTCGCACTGCTTTGTCTTGGCCAGGTCGCAGTTGTAAATGAGAACTTGTTCTCAGCCTACCTGGTTAAATAAAGGTGAAATAAAAAATACATAAAAAATGGAGCCTGATCAGTCTCAGCGGAGGGAGAGAGAAGCAGCCTGATCAGAGTCCGCCTTTCAAAGTCCCTCCACTCTCTCTTTCCTCCGCTGATTGGATGTTAAATGACGAGACAGTCATTGATGCGAATAACCACTCTTGTTCAGCACATTGCAATACATCCGGGGTATATTAAGCACACTGGTGTTGCAATAATGAACATTTACCAACAGACGGCATCAACATGCCATTTTACACCCATAACATCCGTTGACACTGACCAAAATGGACACCATCTTCCAGTTGATGGCGAAAATCGAGTCGCACCATAATATTTCTGCACAAATTCATGTTGTTACTCCTATATGACCAGAGAAAGTGAAATATTCCTTGATATTAAAATGACCCATTTCATGCCTTAACTGTTGAATAGAAAGTGTTGACAGTGCTGAGTAATTCCCCCCCCAGGAAGACAGAGTTTGTACCTTCGTATATATGAAATGGTTCAAAATGGGAACACGTCGGGAACACATTTCGCCTACAGCGCCAGAGAAAAAAAAAAAAAAAAGAACTCATTCCATAATTTTGAATTTTTATTTGTAATGCGCCAATTGACTTATCATAGATTTCATCAATTGAAACTGAATTGAATATTCATTTAGTTTTAAAATTATATTTCAATTTAATATTTAAATATTCAGTATGGTAGATATTGAATTTATTGTTTCTGCATCAAGTTTAGAAACTATTATTTCAAGTTGATCAAAGTTTCATATATTAAACATCTCGGATGCATCTAAATTCAGATCAAAAACCAGAGACAACATCCCGGTACTTTGCCAGCCAGGAAAGGTAGAGGATAACAGATAAAACAGATAAAAGAATAAAACGCTCTCTGTGGTAAACAGAAGCTTCCAATGTGGAATGTTGAAGGTACTTCAGCACTTTGGATTTTAAATGATACAATGACTATGAGGTTAAAAGTGCAGACTGTCTAACTTTGTCACTCGTCATTATTCACGATTCATTTAGGATTATCAGTAATCATGGTAGCATCCATAGTCAGGTAAACGTGTTTAGAAACATTATATTCTTATTTAGAATAAAAGTAACAATGCATTATTTACCATAAATTTCTATTGGGCACAAAATAATCTGAGACACAACCAAAACAAACAGCAAATGCATCCAACAAGTTTGTAGAGTCACAAGCTTGATGTATACATTGCGTGCTAGGAATATGGGACCAAATAGTAAACTTCACACTACTTGTGAATTTGTCCCAAAACCTTTGCTTCCCTAAAATGGGGGGGGTACTATGTACAAGACATGCTGCAATTTCTAAAGAGTTCACGTGATACGGATAACAATACCCTCAAATGAAACCTGACAGACTGCACTTTAACCTCATAGTCATTGTATCATTTTAAATCCAAAGTGCTGGAGTACAGAGCCAATACAACAAAATGTGTCACTGACCCAATACTTTTGGAGCTCACTGTACTTCATCTGATTGCATGCAAGTTACTATGTGCAATGTTTGCCTGTTTCCCTTCATTTACCATTTATACACTGAACAAAAATATAAATGCAACATGCAAAGTGTTGGTCCCATGTTTCATGAGCTGAAATAAAAGATCCCAGTAATGTTCCATACTCACAAAAACCTTATTCCGGACAAATGTTGTGTACATCCCTGTTAGTAAACATTTCTCCTTGGCCAAGATAATTCTTCCACATTACAGGTGTGGCATTTCAAGAAGCATGATCATTACACACACGTGCCCCATTTTTCTTGTTCTCAGTTACCAACCAGGAAGACCACCAGCTGGAAGGAAGCAACAGAGGAAAGCGCTCATGAGAAAACATTACTAATGACTAGGGCCAGGAGTTTTTCCTGGTCAGGTCACATGGTCTGGAAAAACTCTTGGTCTTATGTTATAAATGCAACAACAGGTGTTCTTCCTTTCCTTTAAGAATACCAGCACCAATCAGACTTCATTGTTTCTTTCATTGGATCCAAATTAAAACGAAAAATACCACATGTTGATCATCACTAACAATGTGAGCACTTCCTAATGCTTTCTTAATAAATGTAGTGGTTGGTGTCTCTCAGACTCATAATTACCATCCTAAAATACTGGATTCTTTACTGGTGGTCTTTACTTCAACGGAGTGGCATCTGGCAAGAAAACACTCAACAGAAGAGTTGGACTTAATCATACATGCAGGCAAGCACACACACATCCCTGCTCTCCCTTCACACCCTCAAACTACAACAAACAGTACAGGGATTTCATAGTTGGTCTATTGACCACAAACTTGCTCTAACAATCCTCAAGGTAAACAACAACATAGTACATGGTGGAATGCCACTGTCTTACCTCAGGCTTCAGCTCATCTTTAGGACTGTTTGATCCACTGGCTTCAGCTGCTAATTAGATAATTTCTAGTAACCCTCTAAATCACGTGTCAAACTCATTCCATGGCGGGCTGAGTGTCTGCAGGTTATCGCCCCTCCCTTGTACTTGATTGCTGAATTAAGGTCACTAATTAGTAAATAACTCCTTTCACCTGGTTGTCTAAGTCTTAATTGAAAGAAAAAAAGACACTAAGCCCTTCATGGAATGAGTTTGACACCCCAGTTCTAGATGAACCCTCTATACTTATAAACAGTATAATGTATTTCAAATCAAATTTTATGTCACATCTGCAGAATACAACAGACCTTACCGTGAAATGCTTACTTACAAGCCCTTATCCAACAATGCAGTTCAAAAAATAGTTAAGAAAATATTTACTAAATAAATAAAAGAAAAAAGAAGAAAATTACATAACAATAACACGGCTATATACAGGGGGTACCGGGCTATATACAGGGGGTACCGGTACCGAGTCGATGTGCGGGGGTACAGGCTAGTCGAGGTAATTTGTAAAGTGACTATGCATAGATAATAAACAGCGAGTAGCAGCAGTGTAAAAACAAAGGCGGGGGCAATGTAAATAATCTGGGTGACCATTTGATTAATTGTTCAGCAGTCTTATGGTTTGGTGGTAGAAGCTGTTAGGGAGCCTTTTGGTCCTAGACTTGGCGCACCGGTACTGCTTGCCGTGTGGTAACAGACAGAACAGTCTATGACTTGGGCGACTGGAGTCTGACAATTTTTGGGGCCTTCCTCTGACACGGCCTAGTATATAGGTCCTGGATGGCAGGAAGCTTGGCCTCAGTACTAGGCCGTACGCACTACCCTCTGTAGCGCCTTACGATCGGATGCCAAGCAGTTGCCATACCAGGCGGTGATGCAACCGGTCTTGCTCTCATTGAGGGAGAGGTTGTTTTCCTGGCACCACATGGCCAGGTCTCTGACCTCCTCCCTATAGGAGGAGGCTGTCTCATCATTGTCTGTGATCAGGCCTACCACTGTTGTGTCGTTTGCAAACCTAATGATGGTGTTGGAGTCGTGCATGGCCACGCAGTCATGGGTGAACAGGGAGTACAGGAGGGGACTAAGTACGCATCCCTGAGGGGCCCCAGTGTTGAGGATCAGCATGGCAGATGTGTTGTTGCCTACTCTTACCACCTGGGGGCGGCCCGTCAGGAAGTCCAGTTGCAGAGGGAGGTGTTTAGTCCCAGCGTCCTTAACTTAGTGATAAGCTTTGTGGGCACTATTGTGTTGAACGCTGAGCTCCATTGACGTTTACCATTTAAGAATCAGTCAGTTGGAAATATGGTTGGAGTTCACTGTAACTGCCAGGTAAACTATCCCCTTAAGTTTCATACACACCGCCATTCTCCTGCCCCTTTCCAGGTTTGTCTGCGTCCTCTTCCCCGGTTTTGTGGTTGACCGTTAGCGGAACCGTAACCTCTGCAGAATCACACAGAAGGAAGACATCAACTACAGCCTCTCTCCTACTGCATCAAATGCTACTTAAGAATTTACCTCTGCTTTATACAGTCTTAAATTAACTGGATAACTTGCCTTGTTCTGGCTGGACTACATCACTGCCTTTAGCTGAGGAGAAGAGAAGAAAGAAAAGTTGAGCTTAGCATTCTGATACACAGACCATATTAGCATTGGTTGTGTTCACTTCTGGATGACAATGAAAAGGATGCTAAGTGGCAGAATTCCAGGTGAATGCCACTGTGTCTTCTTACTCTCAGGCGTTGAATCATATTTAGGACTGTTGGATCCACTGGCTTCAGCTGCTGAGAACAGAAGGACAAACTTTCTCTAATCAGATCATTTTGAAAGAAAAACTCCTATACTTATACACTCCTATACTTGAATGCATTCAGTTGTACAACTGACTAGTTATCCCCCTTTCCCAATACACAGTGTGTTGTATTTAACTTTTAAGAATCTGTCAATTACAGCAGTGTTTCCCCTAGGATTGGTCATTCAACATTGGTTTACAGCAAACAGAGTAGAAGAGGTTCCTTGAATTTACGATGTACGGTTGAAGTCGGAAGTTTACATACACTTATGTTAGAGTCATTAAAACTCGTTTTTCAACCACTCCACAAATTTATTGTTAACAAACTATAGTTTAGACAAGTCGGTTAGGACATCTACTTTGTTTATGACAAGTCATTTTTCCAACAATTGTTTACAGACAGATTATTTCACTGTATCACAATTCCAGTGGGTCAGAAGCTTACATACACTGAGTTGACTGTGCCTTTAGAGCTTGGAAAATTCCAGAAAATGATGTCATGGCCTTAGAAGCTTCTGATATTCTGAGATAATTTGAGTCAATTGGAGGTGTACATGTGGATGTGTTTCAAGGCCTACCTTCAAACTCAGTGCCTCTTTGCTTGACATCATGAGAAAATCAAAAGAAATCAGCCAAGACCTCAGAAAAAATTATAGACCTCCACAACTGGTTCCTCCTTGGGAGCAATTTCCAAATGCCTGAAGGTACCACGTTCATCTGTACAAACAATAGTACGCAAGTATAAACACCATAGAACCACGCAGCCATCATACCGCTCAGGAAGGAGACGCGTTCTCTCTCCTAGAGATGAACGTACTTTGGTGCAAAAAGTGCAAAGCAATCCCAGAACAACAGCAAAGGACCTTGTGAAGATGCTGGAGGAAACAGGTACAAAAGTATCTATATCCACAGTAAAACAAGTCCTATATCGACATAACCTGAAAGGGCGCTCACCAAGGAAGAAGTCACTGCGCCGAAACCGCCATAAAAAAGCCAGACTACGGTTTGCAACTGCACACTAAGATCGTACCTTTTGGAGAAACGTCCTCTGGTCTGATGAAACAAAAATAGAACTGTTTGGACATAATGGCCAACGTTATGTCTGGAGGAAAAAGGGGGAGGCTTGGAAGCCGAAGAACGGGGGTGGCAGCATGTTGTGGGGGTGCTTTGCTGCATGAGGGACTGGTGCACTTCACAAAATAGATGGCATCATGAGGGAGGAAAATTATGTGGATATATTGAAGCAACATCAAGACATCAATCAGGAAGTTAAAGCTTGATCGCAAATGGGTCTTCCAAATGGACAATGACCCCAAGCATACTTCCAAAGTTGTGGTAAAATGGCTTAAGGACAACAAAGTCAAGGTATTGGAGTGGCCATCACAAAGCCCTGACCCCAATCCTATAGAAACTTTGTGGGCAGAACTGAACAAGTGTGTGCGTGCAAGGAGGCCTACAAACCTGACTCAGTTACACCAGCTCTGTCAAGAGGAATGGGCCAACATTCACCCAACTTATTGTGGGAAGCTTGTGAAAGGCTACCCGAAACATTTGACCCAAGTTAAACAATTTAAAGGCAATGCTACCAAATACTAATTGAGTGTATGTAAACTTCTGACCCACTGGGAATGTGATGAAAGAAATAAAAGCTGAAATAAATAATTCTCTACTATTATTCTGACATTCCACATTCTTAATATAATGTGGTGATCGTAACTGACCTAAGACAGGGAATTTTTACTAGGATTAAGTGTCAGGAATTGTGAAAAACTGAGTGTAAATGTATTTGGCTAAGGTGTATGTAAACTTCCGACTTCAACTGTATTTTCCCTTTAAGTTTGCATAAGGTTATGAGATTACTACTGTGCACTCACACACCCTTTTTCTATTTATTTATTCTCTTAATTTGGGGGGGGGGGTATCTGTACTTTATTATTTATATATATATTTGACAACTTTTACTTCACTACACTCCTAAAGAAAATAATCTACTTTTTACTCCATACATTTTCCATGACACCTACAAGTACTTATTACATTTAGAATGCTCAGGCATGACAGCAATATGGTCCAATCCACGCACCTATCAATATAATGCATTGTCATCCCTACTGCCTCTGATCTGGTGGATTCACTAAACACAAATACTGCAGTTGTAAAATATGCTTGAGTGTTGGAGTGTGCATACATTAATACATTATTAAGACCCTTTCAATGAAATGAAATGCACATTGTCTAACATTTTGGTGAAGCAGTGAGTATGAAGAGTTGGACCAGAAAGAGCCAGAGAATCACCCTACCTTTAATTTTCTTCCACACCAACCAAACTGAGGAGTAAATATACAAATATTTTACAACTTCTTAAAGTACAAGTCTGCATTAACCATACTATCAGCTGTTGAGTAGGACTTCATCCACATTTACATGCTTAAGCTGCAATAAGAAGACATTTTCTGAGAGCACCAATAAACAACATGCATACAGTACCTGCACATCTGAACTACTGTAAATACAGGTAGAACAGGTATCCCCTTCAGGGGGTATAGCTCACTGTTGTTGCTGCTGTTATGTCAATCTGTGCTTCACAACTATGTACATGTACAGTGCTCTGTTACTAGAGATGTGCTGTTCTTACCTGTTATGACGATGGCAACAAGCGCTACAATAGTAACGACAACACCAACAACAACCCCAACATCAATTTCAGAAGGCTCTGAAATGAAAAAAAACATTTTGTATTGATACTTTGACAGGAGTTTCAGGTATTCAACATAGGACATTTTGAACGCTGCACTACAACACTAGCAGTGTTACTGACATATAAATACATAAGACTGTAACACACTTATGAGTGTCCACTCACCTGAGCCAAACACCTGTCCAACTGGCTCACTGACTTCCCCTTCCCCACGAACATCATTCTTCAGCTTGCAGATGTACTTGTAACTGTTGGTTGATTTGCCAGTGTCGCTCTGAGAGACAATCAGCTGTTTTCCTATGACCTCCCACGCCCCCTCCCCCACTTTCCAGCTGTAGGTGACTGGTTCAGCATCAGTGGTGTCGCCCTCACAGGTCAGAGTGCAGGAGGTTTTGTTGGAGTTACAGGAAAAAGTGATTGTGGGTTTGGGGACTGCCTCTGTAAATAGAGGAAAGAAACAGGAATCATTTGGGAAAATGTTTGTGAGGCACTACAATACATAACCTGCTGTTTCTACATGACCACACATACATAGACACAGACACACATAGAAACACTTACTGATAACAGATAGTTTATATGTCTTGTCAAGCAGTTTGCTGTTGAACTCCACAGAATAAACTCCACTGTCTGTTTTCTTCAATCCACTGATTCTCAGCTCTCCAGTAGTCTGGTTCAGGGTTGTACGCTCTTTGAAGGCACCATAGATGTCCAGACCACCAAAACCCTTGTCCCACTCTGCCACCTTGTTCCTCCCATGCTTCCATAGGATGCTTGTGATGGAGTGTGGCACTGTGGACTTGTCTGGTTTCAACACGAGCTCACCTCCCACTTTATAAAGATCCTCTGGAAAAGCAGACATTTCATACATGTATCAGAGTATCAATGTATCCAGGATAATACAGTATGGTTAGGGGATAAATATGTAGTCCTAACCCTATTGGCATTGAACTGACATTATTTTCAACCTTTACTGTTTATGTCTAGAATTCTGCTTGCTGGGTGTATCTGGTCTATGTAATCTGACCATTTTACCAGTATTGTCCCCCTCACTAACACCACTGGAGTAGAAATTTATCTAGACTACACCACAGATTAAAATCTTTGGGTAAACCCTGCCTCGGAGGCTGTCCACTATTATACAAAGGGTGGGTCCAATCCTGAATGCTGATTGGTTAAAAGCACATTCCAGACGGTGTCTATTGCACAAGTTACCATCGGCTAAATCTATGATATTAAAATGCTTATTTACTCTGTTCCATCTGACTGCGCAATCCACTGTCTCCTCATCCCAGGCAGGGAAGATATACACTTGATCCCCACTATAAAAAGCATCTAGACATTATCTCAGATTTGTATAAACCTTACTGTCCATCTCTCTGACATTTGCAACATTGTTTCAATATTCAAATGTGATCTCCAACTGTACCATAGTAATGAACGTGTAGGGGTCGGGACGAGAGAGAGGCAGGCAGTGTTTCTCAGACAGTCAAAATCATGAATCAGCTGGCATCATTTTTATGAATATATACAAAGAAATGTATATTTAAAAAAAGGTATAACGAAACAAAGTGAGGCTAGTTTGCAGTCTTTCCAGCTTCAGTTTGAAGTTATTGTGTGAGCTGTGTTGTTGGCTAGCTCTTTTGAACAACAGTGTCCTAACAAGAGAGTACATTTTCTATGCCAGGCAAAATCGTGCCTCATTACATCATTGTTATGGATATATACAAATAAATGTCACTAGAAAACAGCTTAAACAAATGCAGCTACTGTTTTTTTCTGTCTGCACTGTTTGACGTGACTAAGTTAGCCGTAGTTGGCTAGCTAGCAAGCAAAGAATAAGAACGTTGCCAGCCAGTGTGGCAATGGAACATTTAGAACGAATGTATGTCCAGAGCTACAGAACAAAAAGATTGAGCGACTGGGTCGCGTCTCTGGCAACCGAACAAATAGAACGAATGACCAGCCGGCTTGGGTAGACACCCTCGATTTGTTTCTGGACTATATCTTGTGGAAGGGTGAAATAGTATTAAGAAATCAATCAAAATAAAGTCAATGAAAATATGTCAATCATTATTTGAATATCTTGGTAACCTGTTGTATTAAAGTGATAATGCCCTCGAAGCAGGTGTTGAGGATTTATTGGCACAGTTTGCTGGCCCTCGACACGCGTGCCAATATATCTTCCAAACACCGGCTTCTCTGGCATTATCACGTAATTATATTAGAGATCCTATTAAACTACTAGAGGAGCTATGTCATAATTAGAGGTCGACCGATTAAATCGGAATGGCCGATTAATTAGGGCCGATGTCAAGTTTTCATAACAATCGATAATCGTCATTTTTGGACACCGAATGTGGATTTTTTTTTTTTACCTTTATTTAACTAGGCAAGTCAGTTAAGAACACATTCTTATTTTCAATAAACGGCCTAGGAACGGTGGGTTAACTGCCTTGTTCAGGGGCAGAACGACAGATTTTTACCTTGTCAGCTCAGGGATTCAATCTTGCAACCTTACGGTTGCTTGTCCAACGCTCTAACCACCTGCCTTACATTGCACTCCACGAGGAGACTGCGTGGCAGGCTGACTACCTGTTACGCGAGTGCAGCAAGAAGCCAAGGTAAGTTGCTCGCTAGCATTAAACTTATCTTATAAAAAACAATCAATCTTAACATAATCACCAGTTAACTACACATGGTTGATGAAATTACTAGTTTATCTAGCGTGTCCTGCGTTGCATATAATCGATGCGGTGCCTGTTAATTTCTCATCGAATCACAGCCCACTTTGCCAAACGGGTGATGATTTAACAAGCGCATTCGTGAAAAAAGCATTGTCGTTGCACCAATGTGTACCTAACGCCTTTCTTTAAAATCAATACACAAGTATATTATTTTAAACCTGCATATTTAGTTAATATTGCCTGCTAACATGAATTTCTTTTAACTAGGGAAATTGTGTCACTTCTCTTGCGTTCCGTGCAAGCAGTCAGGGTATATGCAGCAGTTCGGGCCGCCTGGCTCGTTGCGAAATGTGTGAAGACCATTTATTCCTAACAAAGAACGTAATTAATTTGCCAGAATTGTACATAATTATGACATAACATTGAAGGTTGTACAATGTAACAGCAATATTTAGACTTAGGGATGCCACCCGTTAGATAAAATATGGAACGGTTCCGTATTTCACTGAAAGAATAAACGTTTTGTTTTCGAAATTATAGTTTCTGGATTTGACCATATTAATGACCTAAGGCTCGTATTTCTGTGTGTTATGTTATAATTAAGTCTATGATTTGATACTTGATAGAGCAGTCTGACTGAGTCAAAGGTATATGAAATGCAAATGGTATAGAGAGAAATAGTACAATAATAACTACAACCTAAAACTTCTTACCTGGGAATATAGAAGACATGTTAAAAGGAACCACCAGCTTTCAGATGTTCTGAGCAAGGAACTTAAATGTTAGCTTTTTTTACATGGCACATATTGCACTTTTACTTTCTTCTCCAACACTTTGTTTTTGTATTATTTAAACCAAATTCAACATGTATCATTATTTGAGGCTAAATTGAATTTATTGATGTATTATATTAAGTTAAAGTGTTCATTCAGTATTGTTGTAATTGTCATTATTACAAATAAATAAATAAAACATTTATAAAAATAAAAATAACTTTTTTTGGTCCTCCAATAATCGGTATCGGTGTTGAAAAATCATAATCGGTCAACCTCTAGTCATAATCCCTCAAAGTTACAGAATCATTACACAGGTGCACCTCGTGCTGTGGACAATAAAAGGCCACTAAAATGTTCAGTTGTCACAACACAATGCCACAGATCTCTCAAGTTGTAAGGGAGCATTCAATTGGGATGCTGACTGCAGGAATGTCCAATAAGAGCTGTTGCCAGAGAATTGAATGGTTCATTTGTGAGGCATCTGTTTCTCAAACTAGACACTAATGTACTTGTCCTCTTGCTCAGTTGTGCACTGGGGCCTCCCACTCCTCTTTCTACTCTGGTTAGAGCCAGTTTGCGCTGTTCTGTGAAGGGAGTAGGACACAGCGTTGTACAAGATCTTCAGTTTCTTGGCAATTTCTCACATGAAATAGTCTATTCTTGTTCTGAGAAATGAAGGCTGACGAGTTTCAGATGATAATGGGCCTCTGTATGCCTATGTAGATAATCCATTAAAACATCTGCCGTTTCCAGCTACAATAGTCATTTACAACATTAACAATGTCTACACTATGTTATTTTAATGGACAAAAAAAATTGCTTTAATTTCAAAAACAAGGATATTTCTAAGTGACCCCAAACTTCTGAATATATTATATGATACAATATCAGTACTTGTTGCATTTACAACTTGTCTAAGTCCTATCATCAACTGATTCCAGCTGGTGTATGGCTGTGGATTGACTGCATTATTTTAATGGTAATTGGCAGTTAATTAGAAAAATGTATGGAGTCATTCCTCTAAAACTGTCTGGCTAGCTAAGCTAACACACATACATTTTTCACATTTATTGTTTTACACAATATCACAGAAAAGGCAAAACCATGGTTGACCAACACCCTGACCAACATGGACCATCATAAGAACGTTCAGGACCATTCTAGTAGTCTAATCTCATGATTATATTACTGTGACAATAATAGCACAGAAAACTCAGCCTTCACTGCAGGGCATCCAAACTCTGTGAGAATAGGTATATGCTTTAAAGACTGCTATTTGAGGACCCCTTGTATTAAATGCTTTTAAGGCAACAAGTTATTGAGAAATGATTTACAGTATACACACATCCATGCATACCCAGTGCCTTCTGTAGGCTTGCGCCTTGGCCAAATTGGTCTGTGCGTAGCTAAACGGAATAAGAAAAGTGGTGTACTCATTACAAACCTACATGGCTTTTTTACAACCATTCTGACTGTCCATGTTGAAAATCTCTATACAAGCTTTTGAGTTCAGATAGCCATGTGTTTTTTTCATTGAATTGATTCCCGACCCCGGCGGCTGCGCTTGTTCTTTAAGTTGCAACGCATATTGTGTTCATAAGGCACATTGATACATATCCTATATCTATTGTACATGACAATCAAACATGTGATAATGTTGTAGGCTAGGCTATACAATAAGCACACTAGCTATAGCACACATATTACGTAGGCCGGTCGGTTCAACTTACCTCCGGAAACCACCTTTTGCACCAGACGAAAGCAGAAGCACAATCCAATGAACGTTAGTTTGAGCATATTTGCTAGTTAATTTGTTTACATATTAAATAAAAGTTAGTTAAAATTAGATGTGCTAAAAAAACTGTGCCGGACATAGCCTTCTTCTTCGCTGAGGTTTAATGGCGGTTGGTATCCAAAAAAAACAAAACATGTTGCATTACCGCCACCTACTAGACTGGGGTATAACTTCCTTATACTTAGCTAAAATAAATAACAAAATTCCCCCTAATCTAACACTACACTCACACTAAAATACCACACTCAACTATTTAAATATATTTAGTCCTACTTCAGGCCAACAGCCTGAAAGGATAGGACACTACCACTTAACACACCCTGTAACTCTTCTGATGTAAAGTCTCGCAGACCCAAATGCCTCTCTGCAGTTGTCACCACAACCTCTATTTTCTGCGACTTACGTTCCATCCCTGCAGTACCACTGATCATAGGCGGAAATCCCAGGGGGGGCGGTGGGGACACGACCCCCCCATCCTGGGAAAAATATGATTTGTCTCCCCCAATCTATCACTGTAAACATAACTATGTAATTTCAATAATATTAATAATACGCAATGAAAGCAGTTGTGCTGATTATAGACACTTAATAGCGCCTTTTTAAGTTTCAAAAGATTGCGACCACCCCGCCCTTTGCCTCACAATGGTTTGATCCACTGCCAGTTCTTTAGCTGGCAAGGTAATAGAGGGTTCGTGTCTACTGTCCGAAAGGCACATGTACGTAACTGACGTGAGGTTAATCCAGTCAATCGCGCCATAGCAATGTTTACATTTTTATGTTGGCAGGGTTCACACACTAGCTGAATTTGCAGAGCTAGCGCGCAAACTAAAGCAAACATTAACTAGCAAGCTAGCTAGTACCTATTCCATTTATGTGGCGTCGTCAAAGATGGAATCTTTGCTATCGTCAGTTTATTCCAAGATCAGCATGCAGCTGTAGTGCTTCAAAGTCCCTGTGATAAGGTTAGCGATAAACTGAAGTCCAAACTGAACAGAACTACACTCTCTTATACCATTGTCTTAAATATATTTAATGGTCTCGTTGCAAAAGCTAAATTGTCGCTAGTGAACTTTTTTACATTTATTTTATTTCACCTTTTTTTTTTTTAGATTATAGCAAACACCACAGAAACGGAGTTGGTGCTCGCTAGCTTTACAAATTCAGCTATTGTTGGAAGCCAGCCAATATGAAACAAACTATATTAAAATTAGAAAAGGTTGTAGCATATGTTGTGTAAATGTGTGTGTGTGCAGCTAGACCGGCCAGCCAGCCAGCCAGCCAGGTAGAAAAATGGCAGAAAAAAGTAAAAAGACGGACATCAGAGTATTTTTCAGTACACCAAAACGCAAAGTAAGAACTCTAGTAGCCTAATATCTCAAAGACGAGTTGATAAAATGTTCATAAGAAAGAAGTGAAATGCTAATGGAATGTTTCACAATGATGTCATTAGGCAGAGCAGGCATCAGATGGCACACAGACAGCAGAGCTGGGGACAGATAGGCAGGGACAGACTGGCAGAGACAGGGAGTCTCAGGTAAGTTTGTTGAGTCTTTGTTTGGCAACATTATGAAAGGTTCTCAATTTTTTTAACTTGTAAAATAGGGACATAATTGGAAAATGCCATGGATACCCCCGCTCTCAACTTAAACTGATGACTAAACTAAGATTTGTTTATGGCAATGGTATTGCTGTTGTGATGAATTGTGTAGTTTTGGGTACCGGTAGTTAGGAGTACGGCAAACACCTTATTTATTTTCTAGGAGACAGACTGAGTCTGTGAGGGTGGTGAAAGGGAAAGAGCCAGGGAGAGAGACTTCAGAGAACAATGTCACAGCCACGGCAGGACCAGGTGTCACCCTTGTTGCCAGCAGCACCAGTATAGGGGACAGTGGCACAGCATTGTCCAGTTACCTCAGTGATGGCACAAAACCATATCAGCCACACCCACAATTTTTGAACCGCAAACTCTTGCCAACAGAGTGTTGACGTTTCAAGAGGCCCCAAAGCACAGAATGAAATTCTGAACATCATGGCCAATACAATCATTCGAGGCATTGCAGCTGAGATTAGGTCTCTTCCGATTGTACAATTTTCATTAATTGTTGATGGTACTCAAGATGTCTCTGGTGCTGAACAGGAGAGTGTCTTTTTGCATTATGTTGACCATGACCTTGTCCCTCACGAGGAGTTTATTGGGCTATACAGGGTGTCGGAGACAACAGGCGAGGGCATTGCGAAAGTGGCAACTGAAGTGTTGTTGAGGCTCAATTTGCCCATGTCTGGCTTACGTGGGCAGAGTTACGATGGTGCCTCAAACATGGCAGGAAAATACACAGGTGCACAGGCAATTGTGAGAAGGCAGCAGCCATTAGCCCTCTATGTCCATTGTGGAGCACACTGTGTAAATCTGATTACACAGGCTGGCTGCTCAGCCTCCCCACTGATCCGGGATTCCCTTTCTTGGGTCCATCAGTTAGGTGTCCTCTATGGCCAGTCAGGAAAGTTTAAGAGCATGTTTGAATCAATTGCCACGTCCAAAGAAACACATCTGCCCACCCGGAAACCCCTATGTCCAACAAGGTGGACTGTGCGGAATACTGCTATTAGAGCTGTGCTAGGGCAGTATGAGCGGGTACTAAGCAGCCTAGAGGAGAGTAGTTTTTAGTACATGACAGTACACGACAGTACACTTACAAATTATTTATTTCATGTTATTTTATTTAAAATTGCATACTTTGTGCGACATACTTGTCCATAGCTGCTGTTTGAAGAGTTGAGACACTGACTGAAGGATATTTTGTTTGATTTATTTGGGTTTTTCATTGAAGTAGTTATTTTGCTTTTAGAACTGTACTTATTTTAAGCTTTTTGTTCTTGTAAAGATATTGTAGTAGACTCAGGCCAGTGGCACATTTAATGACTATATAAATGTATCAGAAAAAGTCAAATTAAAAGGTCAATTCAATACGGAGACTAACTTTGTGATGGTTCTCAATGGAGATTATTTTAGATGAGATCACACCATGTTCATTGTATTTATGAAAACTACACCCATACAGTGTACAGTACCATTGCTACCTACTGGCCTTTCTTGATATTGCTAGTTGTAAGTACGAATACCTGCATACATACTGGACTGGTAAGGAGCACTGCTATAACTATTATTAGTAGTAGTATTATAATGATTTAAACATTTGAACAAGTTGGTTAAACCCTTCAGTTAACTACTGTCCCTATCAATTATTCAGTTGTAGGAATTATGGTTCCTCAATATACATTTAACATATTACAACGTAGGCTATGTGTTACAGCACTACTTTTGGTGTCCCCCTCAGGAATTGCTCTTGAGAAAATGTAATGTAATTGTCCCCTCCAAGGTTGATATCAGATTTTCGCCCCTGCCACTGATAATCATTACTATAAATGCCCAAAATCCAATCCTACACACCTAATCAGTCAAGGGTTTTTCTTTATTTTTACTATTTTCTACATTGTAGAATAATAGTGATGACATCAAAACTATGAAATAACACATATGGAATCATGTAGTAACCAAAAAGGTGTTAAATAAATCAGAATATATTTTATATTTGAGATTCATCAAAGTAGCCACCCTTTGCCTTGATGACAGCTTTGCACACTTGGCATTCTCTCAACCAGCTTCATGAGGTAGTCACCTGGAATGCATTTCTACTAACAGGTGTGCCTTGTTAAAGTTAATTTGTGGAATTTCTGTCCTTCTTAATGCATTTGAGCCAATCAGTTGTGTTGTGACAAGGTAGGGATGGTACACAGAAGATAGCCCTATTTGGTAAAAGACCAAGTCCATATTACGGCAAGAACAGCTCAAATTAAGAGAAACGACAGTCCATCATTACTTTAAGACATGAATGTCAGTCAATTCGGAAAATGTAAAGAACTTTGAACGTTTCTTGAAGTGCAGTCGCAAAAACCATCAAGCGCTATGATGAAACTGGCTCTAATGAAGACCGCCACCAGAAAGGAAGACCTAGAGTTACCTCTGCTGCAGAGAATAAGTTCATTAGAGTTACCAGCCTCAGAAACATCAACTGTTCAGAGGAGACGGTGCAGAGTAGTCAAGGCAGGCAGAATGGTCAGGCAGGCGGGTACAAAGTCCAGAAACAGGCAAGGTTCAAAACTGGGAGGACTAGAAAAAGGAGAATGCAAAAAGCAGGAGAACGGGAAAACTGCTGGTTGACTTGGAAACATACAAGACAAACTGGCACAGAGAGACAGGAAACACAGGGATAAATACACTGGGGGAAATAAGCGACACCTGGAGGGGGTGGAGACAATCACAAGGAAGGACAGGTGAAACAGATCAGGGCGTGACAAAAGTATCTTCTCTTGCCAAAACTCTTCATCCCCAAAATTGGAGAATTAAACAATATTTCTATTTTTGAGAATGTGGGAATTGTCCGTGGGTATTTAAAGAACAATCCTGTCGAAATTGTTTTATTTTGTGACATCAGGAAAGGCAGTAGGACAATATAACGGTATCTCTGGAAGTGTACATCCCTCAGTTATTCGTTTTCTACCTGAATGTTGTATAAAATTAATGATTAAATATTAAACTATTTGTGAGATGATGTAATGTGATGGTACCCTTCTAAATGAGGGAATTGTTTTTCATGTGAAGTATTAACCAAGTCAGTTGCCACGCCCACGTGAGCCCAGACATTATGTCGGCGTCATGGACCGTCCTTTTCCAGAAGTGTATAAAACCCACTTCCTACAAATTTTCCATTGAGTCAGAGAACGCCGGAACGAAGTCCTAACGTTGAAATGGCTACCACTATATCGGCCAAGGAGATCAGACAGTGTGTAGTGTTGGCTACACAGCGGGAAATTGTTCAACTCTAAAACATTGCTACAGAAGGAGCACATCCTAGACAACGCTTTTACCAGTCTGCAGCTGGAAATATGCGTAGCCGAAGACAAGAATACAGACAACCGCGGAAGCGTCTATTCTATGCGACACCCATTGGTATGCCTGATGTATCCTTTTTAACACAACCCGAGACTTTCTGTCGACTTACTCTCCAGCAGACGGACCGGTGATTTCAACAGAGAGACAACAACGGCATAAAAGCGTAAATATGTACATTGCAATTCCTTTCGAATGAGCGGCCGTTCATGTGCAAAGTATTAGCATTTCAATGAATTTAACTATCAACTGTGTGTAGTGGGTTCATTTAGTCTTTCCCGCTTTTTATCTGTCCCCACCCTTTCCATTGTCTATCAAGCCGTCATATTGGTATAGTCCACTAGTGACTTTTTCATTGCATTGTGTTAGTAACCAATAACTATATGTTAGTTTGTTATGTATTTCTGTGATTATTTAGTTAGTTAGTAAATAAATAATTAAGCCAATTTGTATATCGCTGATTCATTATGGAGACTAGGGTTCGTGCAGATAACGAAGAATTTTACGACGTTCAGAATGAGAATGACCGGGGTAATAATAATTAAAAGAAGACTGTAATCGTAAGATATGAAAATATCTGAAGAGTTATATTCTAGAAATCATAACTCTGTAAACAACATTTTCCCATGGTGCACTGACTTCCTAGTTAATTAATGTTTACATGATTAGTTTAATCACATAATAATTTAACCTAGAGAACTGATTTGATATAAATAAGTCTTCACATTTAATGATAGTCATAGACACAACAACACATACCACTACTTTCCCCAATGCTACACATTCCTTTGTCTCATGCCCTTCTGCACACTTCTCACACCTAGGAAACTCCCTCCTACACACTGCTGCCACATGCACATAAGCTTGACACCTGTAGCAACGTAATGTATTCGGCACAAAAGCTTGTACAGGATAACTTATATCATAACATTACTTTGTTTGGCAAAGACTCAACATCAAAACTCAAAAGAACAGACAATTACTCTTCTGTTTCTCCCTTCACGCCACCCTGTCTGCATCGCATCAAACGACGAGCATCACAAACACCGGGAATCTTTCCCCTTCAGTTGGTCAGCTTTCACATTTACCTCTACCCCAGTAATCACTCCTTTCAATGGCGCCCTTTTCTTGAGAGAAAAACAATTCACATCTCTTGCCCCCATTCGTTTAACAGGGAGTGCCTGCTCCCTCTGACCAGCAGAAACACATACAATTGTCACAAGACTACTTCTGGTTACCATCGCCGATTCCACAGCACCCAACTCTGTTTTCACCCACCCTGAAACCACAAATGGATCAGCCAAAAGTCAAAGGCCCACTTTTTCCAAAAACATCAATCCTACTGTCACAGACTCATCTTCATCCTGACCCTCGGTGCAAGCCTCTGGCTCCGACAACTTCACAACACCTACCACCTCCGATACTTCGCCCTCATTCACTTCCATTTCTCCTGCTGTCTTCAACTCACTCTGCTTACACTTTCTACCATTCTTCTTCAACAAACCATCTCCCTTTTTTCCACCATTTTTAACCAACTCAAGCTCTCTCTAAGACCTCTGCCTCTCTTTCCCTCCATTCCTCCTCCGTATTCAAAGTATAACACTCCTTATGATAATACTACACTTCTCCTGGCATACATCTTGTTCTTGCCTTCTCAAGGTACGCCATTTAACCGGCTGTCACAATCTCCATACAATCAGCACAACCCCCTCAGGATGTAGCGCTCAACAGTGCATCCCACTTGTAAATCAGCTGCTTTGTCTTGATGTTCTTCTTTATCAATAGCTACCGCGACACTTTTCCATTTCAAACAAACGCGCTATCTTTCTCCCGGATTCCTTGATTTGCTTGCTCAGACCTAGCGCCCACGTAAGTTTTATTGGCGAATCCCAACCCAGGCTTCATAGCCTTCTTCTTCTTCTGTAGGTTTTATGGCAGACTACAATCCCAAAATGTATATTACCGCCACCAACTGGACAGAGTTGAAAAAAACATACGTGATAGTTTTCCCTAATACGTGACAGGGAAAACAAACTTAATCCACCCCAAATAAAACAGTAAAAAAACACATTGACAATACCAAAACTCCTATTTCTTCCTTCCTTCAAATCTCCATATCTCCCTTCTCAGGCTCTATGACCTCGGAGGGAGGTACGGCTTGTGACAGTACTCCATGCAACTCCTCCGCCGAGAAGTCTTTCAGTCCCAGGAACCGTTCCGCCACATCCACAATGATGTCTATTTTCCTGGACTTCCTCTCCACCTTGGCAGTGCCATTAATCACCATAGCTATAAAGGCCACAGAGTCCACCTTCTCAACCTTTAACATATCTGGGTCCTGCTGTTGAACAGAAACCCCTGCAGCCCTCAGTGAAGGCCTATCCACAACCATGGACTCTTCAGGAGCACCATTAGAACCCTCAACCCTTTTAACAGCTGCTGCATATGAAACACTCTGGACAGCCCGGACTTTGACCACCTCATTCTCTTTCATCCTTGTTGGGCATTCCAAAGACGTGGCTTAACGGTTCCCACCACAATTGTAACATGTCAAATTTTCATCACTTTAAAAACACATGATATTATCTTTTCCACAACTTGAACATCTCGGCTTCTCCCTTCTGTAAACACTTGGTCTTGGGATAAATGCTCTGACTGTGGTTGATATATCCCAACTGCACTTGAGTAGTGAGAGACTCCATATCAAAAAACAAAAGAACAGATAGACTTCACTTTTTCTTCATTCACCATACGATTCATCCAACAAGCATCAATCAAATGGATTCTTCAAAATTGGTAATCCAATCAGCTGCTCCTCATTTACAAACTGTACTTCTACAGGATGAGAAGGGACCTTCTTATCACTGTATGCTACTTAGCTCCGTTTTCTATTCTTTTGGACAATATTCCAAATCTCCTTGACTCCAACGCCATTATGTTCACCCTCCACATCAATGTCCGCTTCCGCCATCTTTTCAGTTCATAGCCTACTTCTGATATTTTATTTCCTGAGGCTGTGAAAGTGAAAGTAAAATGTGGTTTAGCTCCTCAATGTCACGCCATAGAGAGGCTTTTATTCTCTATTTTGGTGAGGCCAGGGTGTGACTAGGGTGGGCATTCTAGTTTCTTTATTTCTATGTTTTCTATTTCTTTGTGTTTGGCCGGGTGTGGTTCTCAATCAGAGGCAGCTGTCTATCGTTGTCTCTGATTGGGAATCGTACTTAGGCAGCCTTTTTTCCTTTCGCATTTGTGGGTAGTGTTATATAATCTTGTAATTAATGTTCATAAATTGCAATTATCTTTTTAGGTCTGAACCCCAGAGGTTGTAAAGTTCTAGTTTAAATGAAACAGAAAGAATTCCCATCTCACAATTAGTCAAACAATTTTATTGGCGAGAGCTCTGACGTGCATATACAAAAACGTTCCTTTTATACCTTCCCTTAAACTACGCACATACATACACACTATATTTGGATTATCCCCTGAAGTCTCACCACAGTTTATTACCACTCAGCTGACAGTTCCAGTCCCCCCCAGATACGGAAAACCTGGAGGGCCTCTCGCTGTCTTATTTTATCTCCACAGAGTTATAGCTGGGTCGGTTCAAACATAGGTTAAGGAGTCTCTTTGTTTTCTTTCGGCACACACATACATTCCTTTCTTCCCCAATGGTTAACATTTTTAATTACCCCTTGTCCATGCTACATAACCTCTAATCCTAATGTTTAAGTTTCTGGGTAGAATTATTTAATCATTTATCTTAATCCTTGATAAAAATATTTTAACAGGTAGTTATCTTTGTTAGTGGCACTATTGCCCAAGTTAAGCTTCACGTTTTTTTCCTTGTTTTGTTGGCGACATTCATTTCAAATAAAAAGAAATGTACGCTCATCACGCTGGGCTTTGGTCCAGTCATTTCCACCTAGACGACGGCCGTGACACTCAAGCTGTTTCCATTGTTGGCAAGTGACATCTGGTGGGGCTTTGGAGGGGGTGAGTGTTAGGGGGTGTGTACGGGAGGCGAAGTCAGGTGCAGGAGAGCAGAGTGTAGTAAACAGGCGCACTTTAATTCCGGTCCAAAATGACAGCACATAAAACATAACGTGACAAAAAACACGGAACATTAAAAAAAGTATGGCGCCTGACAATTTCCACATAACAATAAACAATTACACACACAGACATGGAGGGGAACAGAGGACTAAATACACGCAGTCTGATTATGGAATGAAAACCAGGTGTGTATGGAACAAGACAAAACAAATGGACATATGAGAAATGGAGCGGCGATGGCTAGAAAGCCGGTGACGTCGATGGCCGCCCGAACAAGGAGAGGAGCCGACTTCGGCGAAAGTCGTGACGGTGCCCCCCCATGACGCGTGGCTCCAGCGGTGCGCCAACACGTCCTCCACCGGAACCCAGCATCTCTCCTCCGGGCCATACCCCTCCCAGTCCACGAGGTACTGAAGGCCCCTCGCCCGACGTCTCGAATCCAGTATGGAACGAACGGAGTACGCCGGGGCCCTCTCGATGTCCAGAGGGGGCGGAGGAACCTCCCGTAACTCAGACTCCTGGAGCGGGCCAGCCACCACCGGCCTGAGGAGAGACACAGGGGTTGAGGAGGGGTTAATGCAGTAATCGGGGGGGAAGCTGTAACCTGTAACATACCTCGTTCACTCTCCTCAGGACTTTAAATGGCCCCAGCTCTGCCCATTGATACACTGTCGTCCTTTGGCTGCTAAAGAAATGAGCGCATAGAACTCAGTCTTTTGGCCAATGCAGCAGTAGGCCTATAATGTCCATCATCAACTAAGTAAGATAGATAGACCTAAACCGACAATTAAAACAGTGGAAAATATCCTGATGAAAATGTTGGTTCTTTCAATCACATTCATCTCTCTACTCCGCCTGTCTGCCTTCCTTTCTATCTGTCTATTGAGCTACTGCTTGTGAAGTGCAACATTGTATCAAATCACCAACTGGCTGTCACTAGCGAACTTGTACCATTGTATCAACAAGCCTATTCCGGGCCCAGTTTCCCGCACCAGTGAGCTCAGAACAGACGTTTCTGCTGGATATATAGAATCATCAGATCATGATATTTTGATAATCGAGTGTTGGAAAAAATCAGGTACTAAGGAACTATCATTTCCAATGGACGTTAAAAAAACAGACAATTTACAATGTATGAGGTGAAGAAAAAATGAAGCTCAGCTTATTAGTGGTGGACGTGGTGAATTAACACAATCAGAAATCAGACATTGCCAAATGGGCACTTTCCTCCAGTTCCATGCAGCAGGCCAGGTAGGCCTACTTCTAAGCATGCTCATGCACAGGGACCCTCTGCACACATAGACAACTGACACCCACGAAGCATCGTTAGTGACGTGAGTGACGTCACCGATTGAAACGCTATTAGCGCGCACCTCGCTAACTAGCTAGCCATTTCACATCGGTTACACTGACCCCCCTTTTGACCTCCTCCTTTTCCGCAGCAACCAGGGATCCGGGTCAACAGCATCAATGTAAGTATAGTTTCCGTCCCTCGCCCCGAACCAGGGACCCTCTGCACACATCAACAGTCACTCTCGAAGAATCGTTACCCAACGCGCCACAAAAGCCAAGGCCCTTGCAGAGCAAGGGGAACAACTACTTCAAGGTCTCAAAGCGAGTGACGTCACTGATTGAAACGCTATTAGTGCGCACCACCGCTAACTAGCTAGCCATTTCACATCGGTTACACTCACCCCCCTTTTGGCCTCCTCCTTTTCCGCAGCAACCATTGATCCGGGTCAACAGCATCAATGTAACAGTATAGCTTCTGTCCCTCTCCTAGACCCTACCTTGGCTCAAACCAGGTACTTCAATAATGAGGACACATCAGATAGCACCAATAAGCAACATGTACACCTGAACTACTTCTCTGATTGTCACAGTTGTCGTAAGAAAGGGACCAAGGTGCAGCGGATGTTGAGTTTCACATATTTATTTCAAAGTGAACCTTTAAGCAAAAACAATAAATCAATAAACGAACAATGAAACATGACTACGTGATGCACAAACACAAAACAATATTCCACAAACACAGGTGGGAAAATTGCTACTTAAATATGATCCCCAATTTGAGACAACAATTACCAGCTGCCTCTAATTGGGAACCATACAAAACACCAACATAGAAAATATAAACTAGAACAAAACATAGACATTTTAAACTAGAATACCCCCTAGTCACGCCCTGACCTACTACACCATAGAGAAACAAGGGCTCTCTATGGTCAGGGCTTGACACTGATAGAGTTCAGTGTGTCAAATTGGAGGGCCTGTTGTCCGGACCTCTGGTAGTCTGTATGGGGGTGCCACAGGGTTAAATTCTCGGGTCGACTCTCTTCTCTGTATCAATCAATGATGTCGCTCTTGCTGCTGGTGATTCTCTGAGCCACCTCTACGCAGATGACACCATTCTGTATACTTCTCGCCCTTCTTTGGACACTGTGTTAACTAACCTCCAGACGAGCTTCAAACGCAAGTAAAACTAAATGCATGCTATTCAATCGGTCACTGCCCGCACCTGCTCACCCGTCCAGCATCACTACTTTGGACAGCTCTGACTTAGAATACGTGGACAACTACAAATACCTAGGTGTCTGGTTAGACTGTAAACTCTCCTTCCAGACACACATTAAGCATCTCCAATCCAAAATTAAATCTAGAATCGGCTTCCTATATCGCAACAAAGCATCCTTCACTCATGCTGCCAAACATACCCTCGTAAAACTGACCATCCTACCGATCCTCGACTTCGGTGATGTCATCTATAAAATAGCCTCCAACACTCTACTCAACAAATTGGATGCAGTCTATCACAGTGCCATCCATTTTGTCACCAAAGCCCCATACACTACCCACCACTGCGACCTGCACGCTCTCGTTGGTTGGCCCTCGCTTCATACTCTTCGCCAAACCCACTGGCTACATGTTGTCTACAAGTCTCTGCTAGGTAAAGCCCCGCCTTATCTCAGCTCACTGGTCACCATAGCAGAACCCACTCATAGCACGCGCTTCAGCAGGTACATCTCACTGGTCACCCCCAAAGCCAATTCCTCCTTTGGTCATCTTTCCTTCCAGGAACGAACTGCAAAAATCTCTGAAGCTGGAGACTCATATCTCCCTCACTAGCTTTAAACACCAGCTGTCAGATCAGCTCACAGATCACTGCACCTGTACATAGCCCATCTGTAAACAGCCCATCTATTTACCTACCTCATCCCCATACTGTATTTATTTATTTATCTTGCTCCTTTGCACCCCAGTATCTCTACTTGCACATTCATCTTCTGCACATCTACCATTCCAGTGTTTAATTGCTATATTGTAATTACTTCGCCAGCATGGCCTATTTATTGCCTTAACTCCCTTATCTCACCTTATTTGCACTCACTGTATAGAGACTTTTTGTTTTCTTTTGTTCTACTGTATTATTGATTGTATGTTTGTTTATTCCATGTGTAACTCTGTGTTGTTGTATGTGTCAAATTGCTATGCTTTATCTTGGCCAGATCACAGTTGCAAATGAGAACTTGTTCTCAACTAGCCTACCTGGTGAAACAAAGGTGAAATACATTTAAAAAAAACACTACTGTAAATACAGGTAGAACCAGTATCACCTTCAGAATTACTGGTTGTCAGCTAAATGTAGACATTGGTAGTACTACTTGCTCCCTCCCCCTCACCTATAACTTAGCACTTACTAACCCCACATTTTGACAATAAGATGGTTCACTTGAGCACTGTGACTCTTGTAGCCATCGAAAATCCCAAAACACAAATCTAATCTACCCAAAACCACATCATTAAGATAGCCTACTAACGAGCAAGAGGGTGAATGTTACTGCTATTACTTTTATTACTGTTATGTTCACCTGCACCACCTCAAATCATCGAACTACAGTAGTTTCTATGAGCAAGTGCTCTGTTACTAAATACTAAGAATGTATTGTCCTTACTGGTCAAATGTCTATGAACACCAATGCACGTGGTCAAACCAAGTAGCGTACGGTCACTGACAGCAATTCAAATGGCAGTAGCAACACTGACTCTGAAGTTAATACAGATTAAAACTATTTTTATTATATGTAATAATCAGTATTGATAATCAGGCCTATTTACATTTTAGTCCTTTAGTAGACACTCCTATCCAGAGTAATTAGGGCTAAGTGCCTTGCTAAAGGGCACAGACATTTTTGACCTAGTCGGCTCAGGGATTCGAACAAGTGACCTTTCGGTGACTGGCCCAACGATCTTAACGACTAGGACACCTACCACCCTGGCCTATCATTACCACTCACCTGAGCCAAACACCTGTCCAACTGGCTCGCTGACTTCTTCAGCTTGCAGCTGTACTTTTAAACGTTGGTTGATTTGCCAGTGTCACTCTTAGAGACAATCAGCTGTTTGTCTAAGACCTCCCACAACCCCTCTCCAGCTGTAGGTGATGGGTTCAGCATCAGTGGTGGTGCCTTCACAGGTAAGGCACAAGGTTTTGTTGGAGTTACAGGCAAAAGTGATTGTGGGTTTAAGGACTGCTTCTGTAAATCCAGGAGAGAGACAAAGACAAAGCAGGGGAAAAAATGCTGGTGAGGCACTGCATCACAGACTGCTGTTTAATATAGAGGCACACAGACCGACACACAAACACACACATTTAGGTTTGAAAAAAATGTGATCAATGTCAGAGGTCAAATTAATAAAATCAAACATAGAACTCCTTTATTGAAAAATATAAATATCAAACACCTCAAATTCACAAAGGATTGGCAGGACATACAGGCTGGAATTCAATTGTTGCAGATAAAATAAACACACTGCGCTTTAAAGTGCATTTGTTTTGCACAGCAGCATGTTTCATAAGGAAGGAGTGGACACTTTATTTAGGAATCATCAGTCCTGTGGTGTGATCAGTTTAGTGAACCTGGCTGAGACTGATCTCTAAGTCTAGTGTCAACTAGTCCCTTTCCCCAACTCAGTATTCACAGATCTGAAGGGTTCAGATAGGGATATGTATGTTGGGGATGGCTGAATCCAGCCCTATATGGACCTTCCTCTGTATTGCTTTCACCAATCAAGTTTGTATTTTTTCCCAATCTTAAGACAAAGTGCTGAAACAGAATTGGTGTTCAGATGTTGTGTACAACACAATCATTCAGTCATCAACACCACTAGTGTTGAGGTCTGGAGTTTAAACAGCGATACATACAATGATTGTACAAGTACAGGTTTTTGCATGTGCCAACACTCCATTTTAGAACAGTCTTGGTCCAGTCCCACAATAAATTAATGTGAGCTGGTCTTAATTCATAACATCTTCTGTGACAGAATTACATGAGACATACCAGTAACAGAACTAAAACCTGGGATATACCAAGTTAGTGGTCTTGCCCAACAAATGTTCTCAACAATCTGGTGGCAACTAGTGTTAACCCTTACTATGGTCTGTAATTGGTCCATCACAGACTGATGTACAGATATATATTTTTTTCTCTATCTTAAAATCCTAGTGACAAAATTCTATTGTGAAAACAGATATTTACCAGATTGTAATTTGATGAAGACAACATTAAAATATTAAGGCATTAAAACTTGTTAGTAATACATCTCAGTATTGCAGAGCTCTCGCCCTTATAATTAAAACAATAATAACCTGTACAAATTCCTTGACATAAGTCAAGTGAAGGCTTTAAGAATTAGTAAATTATGGAATGATAAGACATTCACAAGCTGTGATTTAAAACAGAAAGTGCAGTGGGTTGGCATAAAGCACTCTGGAGAAAATACCTGAAAAGGTATCATACAGCCACAAAATGGTTGATACTATGGCTTCAAACAACCTGCACAAATTGAATGAGATTTGTAAAGACGAGGCATGAATACTGAGAAAGGATAAGAATCTACAAAGCTATTTACCACAAAGTATAAGATACTTTTTGGTCCATCATCAAAATGTTCTGAAATACAAATATTGCACTCATATTTCTGAAGTACTGTAAGTTCATAAAGCACACTGGTCATCACATTATACAGTGAGCGGAAAACAGGCAAACATTGCACATAGTAACTTGCATTCAATCTGATGAAGTACAGTGAGCTCCAAAAGTATTGAGACAGTTACATGGTTTCTGGTTGTTTTGGCTCTGTACTCCAGCACTTTGGATTTGAAATGATCCAACAACTGAGGTTAAAGTGCAGACTGTCATCTTTAATTTGAGGGTAGTCTCATCCATATCGGGTTAAAGCTGACAGTCTTTAACCTCATAGTCATTATCTCATTTCAAACCCAAAGTACTGGAGTACAGAGCCAAAACAACAAAATATGTCTGTACCAATATTTTGTAGCTCACTGTACTTCATCTGATTCCATGTTACTTTGTGCAACGTTCACCTGTTGTTTTCCTTCATTTTACATTTAATTAAAAACGTCTCCAACATGTTTCTCTCTTCTTGGTAGTTTGTCTCAATGTAACAGATATGGAGTTATGTACTGAGAGCCTTCAAACCCCATGTTTCTGGTCCTCAGTTACCCCACCAGGAAGACCACCAGCTGGAAGGAAGCAACAGAGGAAAGAGCTCATGAGACAAAACATTACTAATGACTAGGGCCAGGAGTTTTTCCTTGTCAGGTCACATGGTCTGGAAAAACTCTTGGTCTTATGTTATATATGCAACAGGTGTTCTTCCAGAAGAGTTAGACTTAAATCACACACATTCCTGCTCTCCTTTCACACCCTCATAAGCTACAACAATCAAACAGTACAGGGATTTCCTAGTTTGTCTTTTCTGGACCACAAACTTGCTCTAACAATCATCAAGGTAATCAACAACATATTAGATGGCAGAATTCCAGGTGAACGCCACTGTTTCTTACACTCAGGCTTGGACTGATCTTTAGGACTGTTGGATCTGCTGGCTTCAGCTGCTAATAGAAGGACAAACTTCCTTACTGTTATTACTGTTATGTTCACCTTCACCACCTCAAATCATTGATCATCAAAAACTCATTCCATGGAGGGCCGAGTGTCTGCGGGTTTTCACTCGATTGATGAAATAAGATCACCAATTAGTAAACAACTCCCCCACCTAGTTGCCTAGATCTTAACAAAAAAACAGACACTAAGCCCTTCATGGAATGGGTTTGACACCCCAGATCTAGATGAACCCTATATACTTGTAATACAACAAAGTATAATGTATCTGGCTTTTAAGAATCTGTCAGTTATAGGAATCAGGACAAATATGGTTGGAGTGTACTGTAACTGCCAGAGCACTCTGTTACCGGGTAAACTGTCTGCTTAAGTCTCATACACACCTCCATTCCCCTGTAATTTGTCAGCAATGTTGTCCCCTGTTTTAGAGAACAGTAGCAAAACCACTCAGCAGAATCACACAGAAGGAAAACAACTACAGCCTCTCCTACTGCATCAAATGCTACTTAAGAAGTTACTTCTGCTTTATACAGTCTTAAATTAACTGCCTTTAGCTGAGGAGAAGACAAGAGAGAAGTTGAGTTTAGCCTTCTCATACACAGACCATATAATTATTTGTTGTGTTCACTTCTGGATGATAATGAAAAGGATGCTGAGTGTCAGAATTCCAGGAGAATACCACTGTGTCTTCTACCATCAGGCTTTGACTAATATTTAAGACTATTGGATCCGCTAGGTTAATCTGCCAATGAGTACACAGGGACAAACTCTTCTTCTTCTGAAAGAATACACTCATAAGGTGTATTGCCGCCACCTACTGTACAGGGTAGTAAAAAATAAACTCAAAATATTTTTTGCATTAATAAATTCATACTAATTACCAAAAGACATTTCCCCGAATTCACACTACTACCCTGAATTTCAAACAAAAAACTGTACACCTTCAGTCGGATTTAAATGTCTATTCAGATCCCTACACAGGCTCGGGAACCTGGGAGGGGGGGGGACCTCTTCATTCAGTACTCCCTGTAACATTTTGGCTGTAAAGTCCTGGAGATCCAGAAATCTATTTGCCCCCTTCACAATGTCTAACTGCTTTGATTTTATTCTTCACTTGACTAGTGCAATTCATCAATTGCGCTATAAATGCAATAAAGTCCACCTTCACTGTTTGTGTGTCGGGATCCTTCTCCTGCATGGCATTCACTGCAGACTGTCGGACATCCACTACCACCTCCTCTCTACTTACTCATTCAGCTATTTTCACTGCCTCCACATAGAATCAGGGCTATCCAGCAGGTCTCCTAACTACTGCGTCTCACCGCACAACTCACATAATCAGGTTTTACATAAGTCGGGAGAACCACTTCATCAAACGCCAATCAAACCGATAGGCTTTGCGCCTTCTTTTCGTCTATCATTCGATTCAAGCGACATTCGTCTACCACTCCTGGAATGTTATCCCTAAACCACACAGCTTCTATGTCCAACGAGACACCAGAGATGACACCTTTAATCAGAGCCCAACTCTGAAAACCCTAGCTTTCCACATCATACATCGACATCTTGTAGAGCCACAGAGCCTTCTCCTTATGCGCTTTTGAAATGCGAAATCAACATCATACCGCACCTGGTCACTCTGACCGATTCCACTTTAAACAATTCGTCCTTCACAATCTCTGAGACCGCAAACGGATCACCCCAACAAAAAAAACATCCTTGCTTGTGAATCACACTCCAACCATCAACTGCTGTTCATTTCCAACTTCAGCCCTTTCTACTCCACTCTTCTTCACCATTGTCCACTCATTCTCCCCAACTGTAGTCGCGCCAAGAGAATAACACAATACTTCCACTTCATGTGTCAGACTCATTCCACAGAGGGCCAAGTGTCTGCAGATTTTCACTCCTCCCTTGCACTTGGATTGATGAATTAAGGTCACTAATTAGTAAATAACTCCCCTCACCTGGTTGTCTAGGTCTTAATTGAAAGGAAAAAACAAAAACCTAAGCCCTTAATGGAATGAGTTTGACACCCCAGTTCCCTCTATACTTATAATATAACAAAATATAATGTATTTAGCTTTTCAGGATCAGTCAGTTACAGGAATCAAATCATCAGGACAAATATGGTTGGAGTTCACTGTAACTGCAGGAGCACTGATTCCAGATCTGTTACCGGGTAAACTATCCACTTAAGCTTCATACGCACCTCCATTCTCCTGCCCTTTTACAGTTTTGTCTGTGTTCTCTTCCCCTGTTTTGTTAAACATCTACTACAGCTCCTCTTATTGCATCAAATGCTACTTAAGAAGTTACTTCTGTTTATACAGTCTTAAATTAACTGGATGACTTGCCTTGTTTTGGCTGGACTCCATCACTGCCTTTAGCTGAGAAGAAGAGGAGAGAGAAAAGTTGAGCTTAGCATTCTCATACACAAACCATTTTAGTATTTGTTGTGTTCACTTCTGGATGACAATGAAAAGGATGCTAAGTGGCAGAATTCAAGTCGAATTCCACTGTGTCTTACCATCAGTCATCAACAGAATTAAAATAAAATTGCAATCAATGGGGCAAAAAAGTATTTAGTCAGCCACCAATTGTGCAAGTTCTCCCACTTAAAAAGATGAGAGAGGCCTGTAATTTTCATCATAGGTACACTTCAACTATGACAGACAAAATGAGAGAAAAATCCAGGAAATCACATTGTAGGATTTTTAATGAATTTATTAGCAAATTATGGTGGAAAATAAGTATTAATTCCGATTGTTGCCTGCATCCCTTGTAAAGTTACACCATCCATTAACATTGTTTACAGCAAATAGAGTAGAAGAGGTTCCTTGAATTTAGGAGGTATTTGTCCTTTAAAGTTTGCATAAGGTTATGATGAGAAAACTTGGAAATATTCTGGGTTGTGGGATTACAGCTGTGGACTCTCTCTCTGTCTCTCTCACACACACACACCTAGTTTAAAACAGTTTTCTGGAATGGGACAAAAACAACACTACTGTTCTGTGCTGAGAGGAAGTATGTGTGTAGTACATGGAAGGTTGTGAATATAGGGCAGTACATGAATAATGTTGTGTGTGTATTACTTTGGGAACCCTGTTAGAATATGGATCAGTCCAGTTAAGGCAACACTTACCAAACATTCTACCAAAATACTTTCTCAAAAAGTTGATCCAGGTGTCTTGGGGATATCCTGAGATTAAATAGGAACTCAAAAATGTAAGCCATTATTAACATTTTCATTCAAATTGTGCTTTGCTTTCACTGGAATCCAAATGTTCTGAATTTTCTGTGAAGCAGTGTGTATGAAGAATTGAGACAGGAAGAGAGAATTAGCCTACCTTTCTTTTTCTTCCACAACCAAATTCCTGAGGAGTAAAAAAAATTATAATTGTATTTTTCAAGTTGATCCATGGTTCTGTATCTTATGTATTAGGTTTAACAGAGTGAGAAATAACCCCTCTTAAAGTACAAGTCTGTGTATTAACCATTCTGTCAGCTACTGAGTGTGACTTCACCCACATTTACATGTTTAAGCTGCAATAAGAAGACATCATTTCTGAGAGCATGCATACAGTACCTGCACAAGGCCGACTTCAAATCAATGTGAAAGTAACCGGTGCATTAAACAGCTGACGACGAATGCAAACTATGCTATATAAATACTACACATGCATTGAAATAAAAGGCATACATCAAAGATCTTACCCAGGCCTACAATCAACAAGAATGCACGAAGACAAACTCAAAGAATGACAAGAATCACAAAATATATACATGCTTTTTTAAAGGGAGCTAACATGCTGACCACTCCGCTGATGTTGCAAAATAAATGTACACATACTGTGCATTCAGAAAGTATTCAGACCCCGTCTCCTTTTCCAGATTTTCTTACATTATACCCATATTCTAAAATTGATTAAATAAATAAAAATTCTCATCAATCTACACACAATACACCATAATACAAAAGTGAAAACAGGTTTAGAAATGTTTGCAAATTTATAATAAAATAAAAACAGAAATACCTTATTTACATAAGTATTCAGACCCTTTGCTATGAGACTCGAAATTGAGCTCAGGTGCATCCTGTTTCCATTGATCATCCTTGAGATGTTTCTACAACTTGATTGGAGTCCACCTGTGGTATATTCAACAGATTGGACATGATTTGGAAAGGCAAACACCTGTCTATATACGTTTCCACAGTTGACAGTGCATGTCAGAGGGAAAACCAAGCCATGAGGTAGAAGGATTTGTCTGTAGAGCTCCGAGACATGATTGTGTCGAAGCACAGATCTGGGGAAGTGTACCAAAGAAATTCAGCAGCATTGAAGGTCCCCAAAAACATAGTGGCCTCCATCATTCTTAAATGGAACAAATTTAAGAATGGCTGGCTGCCCGGCCAAACTGAGCAATCAGGGGAGAAGGGCCTTGGTCAGGGAAGTGACCAAGAACCCAATGGTCACTCTGACAGAGCTCCAGAGTTCCTCTGTGGAGACGGGAGAACCTTCCAGAAAGACAACCATCTCTTCAGCACTCCATCAATCAGGCCTTTATGATAGAGTGGCGAGACGGAAGCCACTCCTTAATAAAAGGCACATGACAGCCCGCTTGGAGTTTGCCAAAAGGCACCTAAAGGACTCTCAGACCAGAGAAATAAGATTCTCTGGTCTGATGAAATCAAGACTGAACTCTTTGGCCTGACTGCCAAGCGTCGAGTCTGGAGGAAACCTGGCACCATCCCTACGGTGAAACATGGTGGTCGCAGCATCATGCTGTGGGGATGTTTTTCAGCAGCAGGAACTTAGGGGACTGGTCAGGATCGAGGGAAAGATTAACGGCGCAAAGTACAGAGAGACCCTTGATGAAAACCCACTTCAGACTGCTCAGGACCTCAGACTAGGGTGAAGGTTCTCCTTCCAACAGGACAACGACCCTAAGCACACAGCCAAGACAATGGAGGAGTGGATTCGGGACATGTCTCTGAATGTCCTTGAGTGGCCCAGCCCAAGCCTGGACTTGAACCCAATCGAACATCTCTGGAGAGACCTGAAAATATCTGTGCAGTAACGCTCCCCATCCAACCTGACAGAGCTTGAGAGGATCTGCAGAGAAGAATGGGAGAAACTCCCCAAATACAGGTGTGCCCAGTTTGTAGTAGAGGTCGACCGATTAATCGGAATGGCCGATTAATCGGGCCGATTTCAAGTTTTCATAGCAATCGGAAATCAGTATTCTTTTTTTTTACACCTTTATTTAATCTTTATTTAACTAGGCAAGTCAGTTAAGAACACATTCTAATTTTCAATGACGGCCTGCCCCTGAACGAGGCAGAACGACAGATTTTTAACCTTGTCAGCTCGGGGATCCAATCTTGCAACATTACAGTTGACTAGTCCAATGCTCTAACACCTGATTACATTGCACTCCACGAGGAGCCTGCCTGTTACGCGAATGCAGTAAGCTAAGGTAAATTGCTAGCTAGCATTAAACTTATCTTATAAAAAACAATCAATCAATGACTGTCATTGCTCCAATGTGTACTTAACCATAAACATCAATGCCATTCTTAAAATCAATACACAAGTATATATTTTTAAACCTGCATATTTAGCTAAAAGAAATACAGGTTAGCAGGCAATATTAACCAGGTGAAATTGTGTCATTTCTCTTGCGTTCATTGCACGCAGAGTCAGGGTATATGCAACAGTTTGGGCCGCCTGGCTCTTTGCAAACTAATTTGCCAGGATTTTACGTAATTATGACATAACATCGAAGGTTGTGCAATGTAACAGGAATATTTAGACTCATGGATGCCACCCGTTAGATAAAATACGGAACGGAATAAACGTTTTGTTTTCGAGGTGATAGTTTCCGGATTAGTTAAAGGTATATGGTTTAGAGAGAAATAGTCGACGCGTTATAATTCCTGTAATAACTTGCGGCTGAATTTGAAAGGGGTTCCTTCGTTATTTTACCGTTCATGTCTTCCAGAGAATGTATTGATCTACTTCAAATAAGGTCTGTGTTTCGCGGAGGAGCAGACTGACAGGGGAACATGCAGACAAGCTCTGCTTTCTGCACTACAACCCAAAACTTCTTAACTGGGAATATTGAAGACCCATGAAAGCTGGTGGTTCGTTTTAACATATGTTCTCATGTTATTTGAGACTAAATTGATTTTATTTATGTATTATATTAAGTTAAAATAAAAGTGTTCATTGTTCATTCAGTATTGTTGCAATTGTCATTATTACAAAAATGTGCAAGTTCTCCCACTTACAAAGATGAGAGAGGCCTGTAATTTTCATCATAGGTACACTTCAACTATGACAGACAAAATGAGAAAAAAAATCCAGAAAATCACATTGTAGGATTTTTAATGAATTTATTTGCAAATTATGGTGGAAAATAAGTATTTGGTCACCTACAAACAAGCAAGATTTCTGGCTCTCACAGACCTGTAACTTCTTCTTTAAGAGGCTCCTCTGTCCTCCACTCGTTACCTGTATTAATGGCACCTGTTTGAACTTGTTATCACTATAAAAGACACCTGTCCACAACCTCAAACAGTCACACTCCAAACTCCACTATGGCCAAGACCAAAGAGCTGTCAAAGGACACCAGAAACAAAATTGTAGACCTGCACCAGGCTGGGAAGACTGAATCTGCAATAGGTAAGCAGCTTGGTTTGAAGAAATCAACTGTGGGAGCAATTATTAGGAAATGGAAGACATACAAGACCACTGATAATCTCCCTCGATCTGTGGCTCCACGCAAGATCTCACCCCGTGGGGTCAAAATGATCACAAGAACGGTGAGCAAAAATCCCAGAACCACACAGGGGGACCTAGTGAATGACCTGCAGAGAGCTGGGACCAAAGGAACAAAGCCTACCATCAGTAACACACTACGCCACCAGGGACTCAAGTCCTGCAGTGCCAGACGTGTCCCCCTGCTTAAGCCAGTACATGTCCAGTCCCGTCTGAAGTTTGCTAGAGAGCATATGGATGATCCAGAAGAAGATTGGGAGAATGTCAGATGAAACCAAAATAGAAGTTTTTGGTAAAAACTCAACTCGTCGTGTTTGGAGGACAAAGAATGCTGAGTTGCATCCAAAGAACACCATACCTACTGTGAAGCATGAGGGTGGAAACGTCATGCTTTGGGGCTGTTTTTCTGCAAAGGGACCAGGACGACTGATCCGTGTAAAGGAAAGAATGAATGGGGCCATGTATCGTGAGATTTTGAGTGAAAACCTTCCATCAGCAAGGGCATTGAAGATGAAACGTGGCTGGGTCTTTCAGCATGACAATGATCCCAAACACACCGCCCGGGCAACGAAGGAGTGGCTTCGTAAGAAGCATTTCAAGGTCCTGGAGTGGCCTAGACAGTCTCCAGATCTCAACCCCATAGAAAATCTTTGGAGGGAGTTGAAAGTCCGTGTTGCCCAGCAACAGCCCCAAAACATCACTGCTCTAGAGGAGATCTGCATGGAGAAATGGGCCAAAATACCAGCAACAGTGTGTGAAAACCTTGTGAAGACTTACAGAAAACGTGTGACCTCTGTCATTGCCAACAAAGGGTATATAACAAAGTATTGAGATAAACTTTTGTTATTGACCAAATACTTATTTTCCACCATAATTTGCAAATAAATTCATTAAAAATCCTACAATGTGATTTTCTGGATTTTTTTTTCTCATTTTGTCTGTCATAGTTGAAGTGTACCTATGATGAAAATTACAGGCCTTCTCATCTTTTTAAGTGGGAGAACTTGCACAATTGGTGGCTGACTAAATACTTTTTTGCCCCACTGTATATATATAAAAACATGTTAAAAAAAATATATATATATATATATAAATCAGCCGATTAATCGGTATCGGCTTTTTTTGTCCTCCAATAATCGGTATCGGCGTTGAAAAATCATAATCGGTCGACCTCTAGTTTGTAGCATCATAACCAAGAAGACTTAAGGCTGTAATCAATGCCAAAGATGCTAAAACAAAGCACTGATCTGATGTACTGATGTATATGTAATATATATATATTTTTTAAATATAAATTAGCAAAAATACTAAAAATCTGTTTTTGCTTTGTCAATATGGGGTATTGTGTGTGGATTGATGAGGGGGGGGGGGATTATTTAATACGTTTTAAAATAAGGCTGTAACGCAACAAAATGTGGAAAAGGTCAAGCGGTCTGAATACTTTCCGAATGCATTGTACTAGAGGTCGACGATTAATCTGAATGGCCGATTTCAAGTTTTCATAACAACCGGAAATCTGTATTTTTGGGCGCCGATTTGCCGTTTTTTGAATATATATTTTTTTATACCTTTATTTAACTAGGCAAGTCAGTTAAGAACACATTCTTATTTTCAATGACGGCCTAGGAACGGTGGGTTAACTGCCTTGTTCAGGGGCAGAACGACAGATTTCCACCTTGTCAGCTCGGGGGATCCAATCTTGCAACCTTACAGTTAACTAGTCCAACGCAATAACGACCTGCCTCTCTCTCGTTGCACTCCACAAGGAGACTGCCTGTTACGCGAATGCAGTAAGCCAAGGTAAGTTGCTAGCTAGCATTAAATTTATCTTATAAAAAACAATCCATCATAACCACTAGTTAACTACACATGGTTGATGATATTACTAGATATTATCTAGCGTGTCCTGCGTTGCATATAATCTGACTGAGCATACAAGCATACAAGTATCTAAGTATCTGACTGAGCGGTGGTAGGCAGAAGCAGGCTCGTAAACATTCATTCAAACAGCACTTTCGTGCGTTTTGCCAGCAGCTCTTCGTTGTGCGTCAAGCATTGCGCTGTTTATGACTTCAAGCCTATCAACTCCCGAGATGAGGCTGGTGTAACTGAAGTGAAATGGCTAGCTAGTTAGCGCGCGCTAATAGCGTTTCAAACGTCACTCGCTCTCAGCCTTCTAGTAGTTTTCTTTCATAGCACATATTGCACTTTTACTTTCTTCTCCAACACTTTGTTTTTGCATTATTTAAACCATATTGAACATGTTTCATTATTTACTTGAGGCTAAATTGATTTTATTGATGTATTATATTAAGTTAAAATAAGTGTTCATTCAGTATTGATGTAATTGTCATTATTACAAATAAATTAAAAAAGAACCGGCCGATTAATCGGTATCGGCTTTTTTGGTCCTCCAATAATTGTTATCTGCGTAAAAAAAAATCATAATCGGTCGACCTCTACATTGTACATGTTATTTCATTATTTCATCCAGAATGATTGCGCACGTTAATGAGTGTCTGCGTAGCCAGGTGCTAAAATAGAACTTGCTTCTATTTTTGACGCATTATGTGCTGCAAGTTCCGCCTCTTCCATCTCTTCATTGGTTTTTAGGAACATTTACCCACGTGGGTGATTGAAAGCTGAACTGAGGTCCACACTCCAGTTGCCAACCGCCATACGAAGTCCACAGAAGAAGAAGAAAAGTAGAAGAAGAACTGAAGGAGGAGAGATTACTAGAAACAAAGTAGGTTTCCCCTTTCATCTGTGGATTAATTGTCGGAGTAGAGAACACGATTTTGTGTGACTCAAAATGGGGCAAAATTCTACAAAGATCCAGAAAAAAGATATTGGGCATTTCAGGTAACATAACAACCCAATGTTTATATCCCAGAACAAATTAGCTAGCAACAGCTAGCTAGCTAGCTAAATAGCCATGAATGTTTCACGTGTTTCGACCTGTCCCCAAATGAATATAGCTGGTTCAGAGTTCGTTCTGATATTTCAACCTGAGTGTCCTGATTGCGTCTGGTGTGGATGGACAAAATCAACATGCGCACGCGGACGCATGTAAGGCTGCGTCCGTGATTCAGCACCGCTGAATGGACAACTCCTCGGTATAGGTAGGCATAGTGGAGCTCCATGGCGTGGTGCTGAATGGACAGCACAGTCTGTGGGCAGTTAGACATTTTCTAGGCATGGTTAGGTAGCCTACAATGCGTATATGAAAATCATAACTGGCATTAGAAATGGTAGGATCAATTATAAACTGGCACTCCAGATGAAGAAGGTTGCCGACCCCCTAGGGCTACAGCCACTCTTGTGGAACGGTGCATACAGTGTAGATCTATAATGACTTCCCACCAACGGTCTTTGTAGAAAGTGGGAAGAGCACAAGACAATGCTAGTGGGAAGTCATGATAGTGTCTTCAACGATACAGGAGAAGAGAACATGAACGACTGCAGAGGACTAAAAATCCTTTCACTCCCTCCTCTCTACATTCTCCTCTTCTGTCTCTGCTGCTAAAGCCACTTTCTACCACTCTAAATTCCAAGCATCTGCCTCTAACCCTAGGAAGCTCTTTGCCACCTTCTCCTCCCTCCTGAATCCTCCCCCCCCCCTCCTCCCTCTCTGCGGATGACTTCGTCAACCATTTTGAAAAGAAGGTCGACGACATCCGATCCTCGTTTGCTAAGTCAAACGACACCGCTGGTTCTGCTCACACTGCCCTACCCTGTGCTTTGACCTCTTTCTCCCCTCTCTCTCCAGATGAAATCTCGCGTCTTGTGACGGCCGGCCGCCCAACAACCTGCCCGCTTGACCCTATCCCCTCCTCTCTTCTCCAGACCATTTCCGGAGACCTTCTCCCTTACCTCACCTCGCTCATCAACTCATCCTTGACCGCTGGCTACGTCCCTTCCGTCTCCAAGAGAGCGAGAGTTGCACCCCTTCTGAAAAAACCTACACTCGATCCCTCCGATGTCAACAACTACAGACCAGTATCCCTTCTTTCTTTTCTCTCCAAAACTCTTGAACGTGCCGTCCTTGGCCAGCTCTCCTGCTATCTCTCTCAGAATGACCTTCTTGATCCAAATCAGTCAGGTTTCAAGACTAGTCATTCAACTGAGACTGCTCTTCTCTGTGTCACGGAGGCGCTCCGCACTGCTAAAGCTAACTCTCTCTCCTCTGCTCTCATCCTTCTAGACCTATCGGCTGCCTTTGATACTGTGAACCATCAGATCCTCCTCTCCACCCTCTCCGAGTTGGGCATCTCCGGCGCGGCCCACGCTTGGATTGCGTCCTACCTGACAGGTCGCTCCTACCAGGTGGCGTGGCGAGAATCTGTCTCCGCACCACAGGCTCTCACCACTGGTGTCCCCCAGGGCTCTGTTCTAGGCCCTCTCCTATTCTCGCTATACACCAAGTCACTTGGCTCTGTCATATCCTCACATGGTCTCTCCTATCATTGCTATGCAGACGACACACAATTAATCTTCTCCTTTCCCCCTTCTGATAACCAGGTGGCGAATCGCATCTCTGCATGTCTGGCAGACATATCAGTGTGGATGACGGATCACCACCTCAAGCTGAACCTTGGCAAGACGGAGCTGCTCTTCCTCCCGGGGAAGGACTGCCCGTTCCATGATCTCGCCATCACGGTTGACAACTCCATTGTGTCCTCCTCCCAGAGTGCTAAGAACCTTGGCGTGATCCTGGACAACACCCTGTCGTTCTCAACTAACATCAAGGCGGTGACCCGTTCCTGTAGGTTCATGCTCTACAACATTCGCAGAGTACGACCCTGCCTCACACAGGAAGCGGCGCAGGTCCTAATCCAGGCACTTGTCATCTCCCGTCTGGATTACTGCAACTCGCTGTTGGCTGGGCTCCCTGCCTGTGCCATTAAACCCCTACAACTCATCCAGAACGCCGCAGCCCGTCTGGTGTTCAACCTTCCCAAGTTCTCTCACGTCACCCCGCTCCTCCGCTCTCTCCACTGGCTTCCAGTTGAAGCTCGCATCCGCTACAAGACCATGGTGCTTGCCTACGGAGCTGTGAGGGGAACGGCACCTCCGTACCTTCAGGCTCTGATCAGGCCCTACACCCAAACAAGGGCACTGCGTTCATCCACCTCTGGCCTGCTCGCCTCCCTACCTCTGAGGAAGTACAGTTCCCGCTCAGCCCAGTCAAAACTGTTCGCTGCTAAGGCACCCCAATGGTGGAACAAACTCCCTCACGACGCCAGGTCAGCGGAGTCAATCACCACCTTCCGGAGACACCTGAAACCCCACCTCTTTAAGGAATACCTAGGATAGGATAAAGTAATCCTTCTAACCCCCCCCCCCCCCTTAAAAGAGTTAGATGCACTATTGTAAAGTGGTTGTTCCACTGGATATCATAAGGTGAATGCACCAATTTGTAAGTCGCTCTGGATAAGAGCGTCTGCTAAATGACTTAAATGTAAATGTAAAAACCGTAAGTAGCTTAGCTTCATAAAAAAAAAAAAAAACAGGACATGTATTTTTTGGGGGAAATCGTTCAGTTGTGTTTCTTTTAATGACAATACATAAAACTAAAATTGCATTAGCCTCCTGGACCGAATGAATGAAGATACCAATTAGGCAACAGCTATCAAAACCTATTTTAATAGCTATAAAATAGCTTTTGGTTTCCAATGGTCACCAAATAGGAGGACTCCCCCACCTCCCAATTCCCTGGCTATCAGATTACAACAGATTCAAAGCAATCGGCGACCGGCCTAAACTGCTGACCGGCAAAACAAACTGGTTCTCTGTTCTCTGGTTTCTAAAAGTGAAAGAAGAGGCACCATGCTGGCAGCTGCTCTCTGAGCCATGCCATCTAATACTCTAAACAGATGTTGTATTTTAATCAGGATTGGAATGATTTGTCTACTTTTTTACCTACTTTAAATGATTGTTCTTGAGCTACCCTGCTATACCAAGTGGAGGGAGTAACTGATTACATGTAACCTACCCAACCCTGGAACCTCCCTACTTCTTATGGTAAAGCCACACACAGCCAAAATGAACCATCCTTTATGGACCTGCAGATAGGCCTTATGCACAGTCACATATTATAGTTATAGTGGATGGTTCGATATGGTATCGAAAATGTAGCATACTGGTGCGACTAGGGGAGAATCTCAATGGCATACTCCTTGCATCCTCTCTCCTACTTCTCAAAACCCATTGGATGAGAAAGCCAGAGGTCCTTCCCCTCTGACCTTCTCCTCCAATGGTTTTTGAGAAGGAAGCGAGGAGAGAGGATGCGAGGAGTAAACAATTAAGATTCTACCCATGGCTTAATGTTAACCGTTTCCTAACATTATATTTCATTGACTTGTGTGTGTTGTGATCTACTTCAAGCACTCCGCGATGGTGGGAAGTATTTGCATAAAGTTCAGCTTTCCCAAATTTGGTCCCGCCCTGTTCACTATGTATTCAGCCTTCATAGCAGACATGAGCTTTCTGTGAAAGTAAAACTTGCCTGTTGAGCCACTCGATTGAAAAAAAACAGGATGGATGTAGCTTATAACAAAGGTAAAATAACCTAGCCAGCGATTTCACATCTATGCAATATCCATTGTACTGTTGGGTTCTGAGAATATGAAATATTCTTATTCATGTCACTGAGGGAGAGAGGGTAACATTTACATTATGTCAGGTTGTTATTGTTATTCATCAGGGATCCTATGGGAGGAAAAGAGACACAGTCTGGTACCAGTCACCATGACAGCTGTAAGTTGGGGAGGAGTGAGCCCTTTGGGGCAGAGGTCAGGTCAGATGAAGTGAGGAAGAACAGATATCACTAAGGTTCTGTCTGGCAACAGAGATGCATTCAGAAGTGTAGGAGGAGACAGCATAGGAGAAAGGATTAAATATCAGTGCTTGTGTGAATATGTTTTTGTCTAATGCAGCTGTATTGATCCTCTGGGATGAATAAACTTGGTTTCAGCTTTCATAGTGTCCGTCAAGTTTTTTCTCTGAGAATTAGAACCTAACAGTACGATAAACATATTTTTAGGTTAACACAAAGTAATTACCATACTTTTTGCTGATTAATTCAGATTAGACTAATCCATACTGTGCACTGTCCAAATTGGTGCCTCCCTGTGACACATTATGAAGACTGTGCCCTACAGCAGGTGGTGCATCTAACCCCTTGTCTTGACTGTAGCAGTAGCCTGAACAGTACTGTAAATACAGGTAGAACAGGTATCCCCTTCAGGGGGTATAGCTCACTGTTGTTGCTGCTGTTATGTCAATCTGTGCTTCAGAACTATGTACATGTACAGTGCTCTGTTACTATAGATGTGCTGTTCTTACCTGTTATGACAATGGCAACAAGCAATAATATGGCAACGACAACACCAACAACCCAACCACCAACTTCAGAAGGCTCTGAAATGAAAACACATTTTGTATTGATACTTTGACAGAAGTTGATCAGGAATTAAACATAGTGCCGCACTCAAAATGTCCTACAACACTAGCAGTGTTACTGACATATCAATACATAAGACTGTAACACACTTATGAGGCGGCAGGGTAGCATAGCAGTTAGAGTGTTGGACTAGGAACCGAAAGGTTGCTAGATTGAATCCCTGAGCTGACAAGGTAAAAATCTGTCGTTCTGCCCCTGAACAAGGCAGTTAAGCCACTGTTCCTAGGCTGTCATTGAAAATAAGAATTTGTTCTTAACTGACTTGCCTAGTTAAATAAAGGTTAAATATATGAGTGTCCACTCACTTGGACCAAAGACCTCTCCAACTGGCTCACTGACTTCCTCACTAACAGTATTATTCAGCTTGCAGGTGTATTTGTAACCATTGGCTGATTTGCCACTGTCGCTCTTAGAGACATTCATCTGTTTGTCTAAGACCTTCCACGCCCCCTCCCCCACTTTCCAGCTGTAGGTGACTGGTTCAGCATCAGTGGTGTTGCCTTCACAGGTCAGAGTGCAGGAGGTTTTGTTGGCGTTACAGGAAGAAGTGATTGTGGGTTTGGGGACTGCCTCTGTAAATAGAGGAAAGAAACAGGAATCATTTAGGAAAATGCTTGTGAGGCACTACAATACATAACCTGCTGTTTCTACATGACCACACATACATAGACACAGACACACATAGAAACACTTACTGATAACAGATAGTTTATATGTCTTGTCAAGCTGTTTGCTGTTAAACTCCACAGAATAAACGCCACTGTCTGTTTTCATCAATCCACTGATTCTCAGCTCTCCAGTAGTCTGGTCCAGGGTTGTACGCTCTTTGAAGGCACCATAGATGTCCAGACCACCAAAATCCTTGTCCCACTCTGCCACCTTGTTCCTCCCATGCTTCCATAGGATGCTTGTGATGGAGTGTGGCACTGTGGACGTGTTCGGTGTCAACACCAGCTCACCTCCCACTTGGTGATAAAGATCCTCTGGAAAAGCAGACATTTCATACATGTATCAGCGTATCAATGTATCCAGGGTAAAACATTATGGTTAGGGTATAAATATGTAGTCCTAACCCTATTGGCATTGAAAGATACATTATTATCAACCTTTACTGTTTATGTCTAGAATTCTGCTTGCTGGGTGTATCTGGTCTATGTAGTCTGGCCACGTTGACTAGTATGTCCCCCCTCACCACCACTGGAGCAGAAATGTATCTAGACTACACTACAGATTAAAAAGTCTTTGTCTATACCCTGTTCACTATCATATCACTAGCTAGGTTTCCATCCAATCTGCGACAGATTTTCATGATATTATTCTAAAATCCGCATAAAACAATAATCACATTTTCCCACCAGAGATATGTTTCCATCAGACTGACTTCTTGATGATAAAAGTCTTGATGATGAGGTAGTGTACATAGCCCTCCATACCTCAATGATTCAGAGGGGTTGGGTTAAATGCGGAAGACACATTTCAGTTGAATACATTCAGTTGTACAACTGACTAGGTATCCCCCTTCCCTTTCACTTTACATAAAAATAACTTTTGCAGATAAATTCCCATGTACCAAATGAAAAATAGAAATTTAAATGGGTTCCATCGCATTTTCAACTATACTGATGGTTTGTCACAAATTGCTACGTTATATAGACTGTTGTGTTATATCGACTATTGTCCATTATATACTGTTGTGCGTTATATAGACTATTGTGCGGTATACAGACTGTTGCGGTATAAAGACTGTTGCGGTATAAAGACTGCTGTCTGTTGTGTTATATAGACTGCTGTGTTATATAGACTGCTGTGCGGTATAAAGACTGTTGCGGTATAAAGACTGCTGTCTGTTGTGTTATATAGACTGGTGTGTTATATAGACTGTTGTGTTATATAGACTGTTGTGTTATATAGACTGCTGTGTTATATAAACTGTTGTGGGTTATATTTTTTATTTTATTTCACCTTTATTTTACCAGGTAGGCCAGTTGAAAACAAGTTCTCATTTACAACTGCGACCTGGCCAAGATAAAGCAAAGCAGTGCGGAAAAAAAATCAACCACACAGAGTTACACATGGAATAAACAAACGTACAGTCAATAACACAATAGAAAAATCTGTATACGGTGTGTGCAAATGAAGTATGGAGGTAAGGCAATAAATAAGCCAATGGTGGCGAAGTAATTACAATTTAGCAATTTACACTGGAGTGATATATGTGCAGATGAGGATGTGCAAGTAGAAATAGTGGTGAGCAAAAGAGCAGAAAAACAAATATGGGGATGAGGTAGGTAGTTTGTTGGATGGGCTATTTACAGATGGGCTGTGTACAGCTGCAGCGATCGGTAAGCTGCTCTGACAGCTGACGCTTAAAGTTAGTGAGGGAAATATAAGTCTCCAACTTCATTGATTTTTGCAATTAGTTCCAGTCATAGGCAGCAGAGAACTGGAAGGAAAGGCGGCCAAAGTAGGTGTTGGCTTTGGGGATGACCAGTGAAATATACGTGCTGTAGCGCGTGCTACGGGTGGGTGCTGCTATGGTGACCAGTGAGCTGAGATAAGGCGGAGCTTTACCTAGCAAAGACTTATAGATAACCTGGAGCCAGTGGGTTTGGCAGCGAATATGTAGCGAGGACCAGCCAACGAGAGCATACAGGTCGCAGTGGTGGGTAGTATATGGGGCTTTGGTGACAAAACGGATGGCACTGTGATAGACTGCATCCAATTTGCTGAGTAGAGTGTTGGAGGCTATTTTGTAAATTACATCGCCGAAGTCAAGGATCGGTAGGATAGTCAGTTTTACGAGGGTATGTTTGGCAGCATGAGTGAAGGAGGCTTTGTTGCTGTAACGGTGGTCCTCCTCCTCTTCAACCGAAAAGGAGGAGTATTGAGGGAACCAAGGCGCAGCGGGTTGTGAACACATAATATTTATTAAAGACAAGACGAAAACACGAACTTCACTATAAACTAACAAAACAACAAACGGAGTAGACAGACCTGAACGACGAACTTACATTAAACACGAGAACGCACGAACAGGGAAAATAGCCTACACATAAAATGACGATGTACAACACAAACCGAACAGTCCCGTATGGTGCGACAAACACTGACACAGGAGACAACCACCCACAACGAACACTGTGAAACAACCTACCTAAATATGACTCTCAATTAGAGGAACGCCAAACACCTGCCTCTAATTGAGAGCCATACCAGGCAACCCTTAAACCAACATAGAAACAGACAACATAGAATGCCCACCCAAACTCACGTCCTGACCAACTAACACATACAACAAACTAACAGAAATAGGTCAGGAACGTGACAGTTGCGAAATAGGAAGCCAATTCTAGATTTAACTTTGGATTGGAGATGCTTAATGTGAGTCTGGAAGGAGAGTTTACAGTCTTTTTATTTATTTATTTTACCTTTATTTAACTAGGCAAGTCGGTTAAGAACAAATTCTTATTTTTCAATGATGGCCTAGGAACAGTGGGTTAACTGCCTTGTTCAGGGGCAGAACGACAGCCAGACACCTAGGTATTTATAGTTGTCCACATATTCTAAGTCAGAACCGTCCAAAGTAGTGATGCTAGTCGGGCGGGCAAGTGCGGGCAGCGATCGGTTGAAGAGCATGCATTTCATTTTACTTGCATTTAAGAGCAGTTGGAGGCCACAGAAGGAGTGTTGTATGGCGTTGAAGCTCGTTTGGAGGTTTGTTAACAGTGTCCAAAGAAGGGCCAGATGTATACAGAATGGTGTCGTCTGCGTAGAGGTGGATCAAAGAATCACCCGCAGCAAGAGCAACATCATTGATATATTCAGAGAAAAGAGTTGGCTGCGGGGGGTGCAGAGCTGTTGACCAGGTTTGGGGTAGCCAGGTGGAAAGCATGGCCAGCCATAGAGAAATGCTTATTAAAATTCTCGATTATCGTGGATTTATCAGTGGTGACAGTGTTTCCTAGTCTCAGTGCAGTGGGCAGCTGGGAGGAGGTACTCTTATTCTCCATGGACTTTACAGTGTCCCAAAACCTTTTGGAATTAGTGCTGCAGGATGCAAATTTCTGTTATAGACTGCTGTGCTTTATAGACTGCTATGTTATATAAACTATTGTGCATTATATAGACTGCTGCGTTATATAGACTGCTGCGTTATATAGACTGTTGTGCGTTATATAGACTGATGCGTTATATAGACTGCTGCGTTATATAGACTGTTGTGCGTTATATAGACTGATGCGTTATATAGACCGCTGTATTATATAGGCTGTTATCTGTTGTGTTATATAGAGTAGACTGCTGCGTTATATAGACTGCTGCGTTATATAGACTGCTGCGTTATATAGACTGTTGTGCGTTATATAGACTGTTGTGCGTTATATAGACTGCTGCGTTATATAGACCGCTGTATTATATAGGCTGTTATCTGCTGTGTTATATAGAGTAGACCGCTCTGTTATATAGACTGTTGTGCGTTATATAGACTGTTGTGCGTTATATAGACTGCTGCGTTATATAGACCGCTGTATTATATAGGCTGTTATCTGTTGTGTTATATAGAGTAGACTGTTGCGTTATATAGACTGTATTATAGACTGTTGTGTTACATAGTAAATGTTCCCAATCTGGTCTTGACACATGTGCTCTAGCCAACAGCTACAGTGGGGCTAAACTATCTACATTATGACATTATTATGGATAAGAGCGATTATTATTTTTATTAGTCAAACGGCATCAAAGCATCGATCGTCATGTCACCAAAATAAGAATGTCAATATTTATTGGAAAGGAGAATCAAACTCATAACCTTGCACTTTCACCACCCTGTGAAGTTCACCATAATTTATTTCATCTGTAGCCTAATAAACTGCATGCTTTCTCAAGTCGTAGTGGGAGGAACACACAACATATTATAACGTGACTCCAAGTTTACTTCGATATGATGGTTATTATATCAATATTTGTGCATAAAGGAGGCGTTATGGGGGCCTGCCCTCCCTACCATACCTCCTTGCCTCCTCCTCTAAATAAAATATTTAAATATTGATCATTTATTTGACCGAGACGCACGCCGACAGAAAGGATCATCAATCTCAGACAAAGCGTCAGAGTGAGCGAAACAGCGCACCTCTGTTTCTGTATGTGTAGATCATGTATCTGATGCTGTCTGGACAAAAGGAGTAAGGCATGTCATACTTTTTCTGGACAGACAGTATCAGATACATGGGCTACATATAGTAAGACAGAGGGGCGCTGTTTCGCTCGCTAGTTTCAGCAGAGAGGAAGAGGCTGAGCAAGAGGGTTCACTCTCACCAAAATCTGTCCTGAATAAGCCCGCAGTCTCCCGACAATTCTTGCACATTCATTGTTACATTGTGTGAATTGTTTGCCCTTTTGACTTTTGATCTTGATCAATAACCCCATTTAAAGGGAAAGGAAAGGGGGTACCTAGTCAGTTGTACAACTGAATTTATTCTACTGAAATGTATCTTCTGCATTTAACCCAACCCAGATTGACAAAACTCATAATGGTTATGAATTAAACCAGAACTTGTTTCTCAAAAGTGTAGCAGGTTCTGAATTCTGCAAACAACGTTTCCACTCTGAGAATAGTATATTAACAGTATTAACAGTCATTAATGTAACCAAATGACGAGGTATTAACTAGGCCTAGGACTACAGATGACATATGTAATGGGGAAGTGATTAATAAAATATACAATCAAAGGGCAAACAAGTCACACAATGAAACAATGAAGGGCAAGAATTGGTAGGAGACAGCTGAGTGCATTCTGGAGAGAGACACACCATATCTTCGCCACACACCCCTTCTCTTCTTGTTGCAACATAAAAATTATACACACATTACCTTCACACATATTTTAGATGCTTTTCACTGACAGCCACAACTCAATCAGATCACATGTTTTTGTTACATTTAACCTTTATTTAACTAGGCAAGTCAGTTAAGAACAAATTCTTATTTACAAAGACGGCCTACTGGGGAACAGTGGGTTAACTGCCTTTTTCAGGGGCGGAACGACAGATTTTTTCCTTGACAGCTCGGGGATTCAATCCAGCAACCTTTCGGTTATTGGCCCAACACTCTAACCACTAGGCTACCTGCCACCCCAGACAAATTGCCACGCCCGCTGCCCAAATTGTGGGATTCTAAAATAGGCATACACTTATTCACTTGTGATTTGAAACAATCTACAGCTATTTTTTTTAAAGAAGCTAATGATCCTCTGTGGCTAAGTCATGCTCTCTGGTTAAGTATTTTAATGATCCTCTGTGGCTAAGTCCTGCTCTCTGGTGAAGTATTTTAATGATCCTCTGTGGCTAAGTCTTGCTCTCTGGTGAAGTATTTTAATGATCCTCTGTGGCTAAGTCCTGCTCTCTGGTGAAGTATTTTTTACATTTACATTTTACATTTTAAGTCATTTAGCTGACGCTCTTATCCAGAGCGACTTACAATTTGGAAAGTTCATACATATTCATCCTGGTCCCCCCGTGGGGAATGAACCCACAACCCTGGCGTTGCAAGCGCCATGCTCTACCAACTGAGCCACACGGGATCCTCTGTGGCTAAGTCATGCTCTCTGGTGAAGTATTTTGAATGTTCTTATTTAGACAGGAGTAATTATATAACTGTGGAAAAACAATCTGTTCAGTCGTGTGATCAGGTGCCACAAAGAGGGACTTTGGAAAATTAAAATTGCCTCAGAACAGGGCAGCACGGCTGGCCCTTAAATGTACACGGAGAGCTAACATTAATGATATGCATGTCAATCTCTCATGGCTCAAAGTGGAGGAGAGATTGACTTCATCAATACTTGTTTTTGTAAGAAGTGTTGACAAGCTGAACGCACTGAGCTGTCTGTTTAAACTACTAGTACACAGCTCAGACAACCATGTATGCCCCACAAGACATGCCACCAGAGGTCTCTTCACAATCCCCTAGTACAGAACAGACTATGGGAGGCGCACAGTACTACATAGACCCATGACCACATGGTACTCTATTCCACATCAGGTAACTGATGCAAGTAGTAGAATCCGATTTTAAAAAACAGATAAAAATACCCCTTATGGAACAGCAGGTACCGTGAAGAGACACACACACAGGTACAGACACACACACAGGTACAGACACACACAAATGTTAGCACACACACTCTACACAGATGTGCATTGTAATATTGTTGTATGGTGGTATTATACATTTTGTATTGTAGTGGTGTAATAATGTTATATGATGTACTGTTTTATCTTTGTTTTGTGTGTAATGTAAGTGCCTTAATGTGTTTGGACCTCAGGAAGAGTAGCTGCTGCCTTGCCATTCCTAGTAAATACTTTAGGGGAAGCCAGCCTCCTATATCTAGCCTATGGATCTGATGCTGTCTGGAAATAAATAGTATAACATGCCATACTCTTTTGGTCCAGACAGAATCAGATACATTGTTTACACCTACAGAGACAGAGGGGCGCTGTTTCGCTCGCTCGGATTCTTTATCTGAGATTGATGGGTCTTTCTGTTGGCGTGCGTCTCAGTCAAATAAATGATCAATATTTCAATATTTTATTTGGATGGGCCCCCCTAAGGCTCGCTCATAACGCCGGGCCTGCCATGATCACGCAGACCCTTCTGTAGGTTTTAGCCTTGGTTAGGCCAGGATTCAACATCTGATAACTTCCTGAAGTTGGCTCTGTGTGTAGCTAAACGGAATATGAAGGGCGCGGTCCGTAACGTAACCCACATAGACGTCATTTAAAACCATTCTTCAAATATTAGGTAGACCTAAACCTACGTTCGATTCAACTTACCTCCGGAAACGAACTTTTGCGCCAAATAAAGCCAGAAGCACAATCCGATGAGCGTTAGTTTGGACATATTTGCTAATTAGTTTGTTTAGATAATAAATAAAAGTAAGTTAAAATGAGATATGCTAAACAATTATGTGGTTTATAGCCTAAACTACGTCTGATACTGTATTTCATGAAAGTGAAAGTAAAATGTGGTTTAGTTCCTCCCTATTCATTACCTCTTGGTGGAAAATAAAATTAAGTTTAATTTAACTTGAAAATTAGGTTTAATAGCTGCAATGGACTCATATGGTATACAAACACATTGTATTATGTTTATATGTTATAATAACTTTAATAAGCATTTTTTCTAACCCCTTCTGGAATATTCCTTCCTGTAGTCCTACTCATACCTGGTCTTTGGCGCCTCCCTGTGTGTATATTTGGCTACTACGCACAGAATTACATATATAGAATATAGAATTGATATAATCTCGGCTATAATGTAACAAAACTTGGCAATACTGAAATATTTAAAGGTAAATTAATAACTATTGTTTATTTAATTTTCCTCCTGTCCACTGAGTGTAAGAGATATTTTTAATCAACAGCATATAGCCATTCATCCATATGCCTATATGGCATGCACACTAAAACATTCACAAGATAAAATATTTTCCTAAAAACATAAAATACATGTTTGCCATCTTACTGTATGGATCAATATTTCATTATAATTCACAATATATATTGAATAAAAATAAACTTACATGCAACTATTTCAGCGATTTTACAGAGTTACAGTTCATATATGTAAGCGGTGCTTAACTGGCTGCAGGGAAGTCAGGCGCAGGAGAGCAGAAATGGGTAACAGCCGGAGCACTTTAATGATGCAAAACAAACTGCACCCCGAACAGCAAAATAGCCAACCAGTCCGAAATGCACAAAACACTTACAACAAACAATTCCACACACAGACATGGGGGGAACAGAGGGTTATATACACATCAAATAATGAGGGAATGTAAACCAGGTGTGCAGGAAAACAAAACAAAACAAATGGAAAATGAAAGGTGGATCGGCGATGGCTAGAAGACCGGTGACGTCGACCGCCAAACGAACAAGGAGAGGAACCGACTGTGGCGGAAGCATTGACGCGCGGCTCCAGCAGCGCGCCGACACCGGCCACGGGGACGACCCGGAGGGCGATCCGGACGGAGACAGTGGAACTCCCGCAGCATTGAAGGGTCCAACACGTCCTCCACCGGAACCCAGCATCTCTCCTACGAACCGTACCCCACGAGGTACTGAAGGCCCCTCGCCCGATGCCTCGAATCCAGTATGGAGCGAACAGCGTACGCTGTGGCCCCCATAATGTCCAGAGGGGGAGGAGGAACCTCCCGCACCTCAGACTCCTGGCACGGACCAGCCACCACCGGCCTGAGGAGAGCTGTAACAGTTTTAGCTTCCACCCCTCTCTTCACCCCTTCCTGGGCTCGAACCAGGGACCCACTGCACACATCAACAACAGTCACCCATGAAGCATCGTTACCCATCGCGCCACAAAAGCCGCAGCCTTTGCAGAGCAAGGGGAACAACTACTTCAAGGCCTCAGAGCGAGTGACGTCATCGATTGAAACGCTATTAGTGCGCACCACCGCTAACTAGCTAGCCATTTCACATCGGTTACAGAGACACATGGAACGAGGGGTTAATTCGTTAATCGGGTGGAGCTGTAACCTGTAACACACCTCGTTCAGTCTCCTCAGGACTTTGAACGGCCCCATAAACTGCGGACCCAGCTTCCGGTAGGGCAGGCTTCGGGTCGAGAGCCAGACCCGGTCCCCCGGTGCGAACACCGGGGCCTCAATGCGGTGACGGTCTGCGCTGGCTTTCTGGCGCAGCACGGTGCGCTGAAGGTGAACATGGGCGGCCTCCCATGTCTCCTCCGTGCGCCGGAACCAGTCGTCCACCGCAGGAGCCTCGGTCTGACTCTGATGCCAAGGAGCCAGGACCGGCTGATACCCCAGTACGCACTGGAAGGGGGAGAGGTTAGTGGAGGAGTGGCGAAGCGAGTTCTGGGCCATCTCTGCCCAGGGCACGAACGCCGTCCACTCCCCCGGCCGGTCCTGGCAATAAGACCGCAGAAACCTACCCACATCCTGGTTCACTCTCTCCACCTGCGCGTTACTCTCGGGGTGTAAACCTGAGGTAAGGCTGATCGAGACCCCCAGACACTCCATGAACGCTCTCCAGACCTTCGACGTGAACTGGGGACCTCGGTCAGACACTATATCCTCAGGCACCCCGTAGTGCCGGAAGACGTGAATGAACAAGGCCTCCGCAGTCTGTAGGACCGTTGGGAGACTGGGCAGAGGAAGGAGACGGCAGGACTTGGAGAAACGGTCCACAACGACCAGGATCATGGTGTTACCCTGTGAGGGGGAGATCTGTGAGAAAATCTATCGACAGGTGAGACCATGGCCGTTGTGGAACGGGTAAGGGGTGTAACTTACCTCTGGGCAGGTGCCTAGGAGCCTTACACTGGGCGTACACCGAGCAGGAGGAAACATAAACCCTCACATCCTTGGCCAAGGTGTGCCACCAGTACCTCCAACTCAAACAGCGCACTGTCCGACCGATACCTAGATGACCAGAGGAGGGTGACGTATGAGCCCAATAGATCAGCCGGTCATGGACAGCAGACGGAACGTACAGACGCCCAGCGGACACTGGAGGGGAGCGGGCTCTGCACGTAACGCCTGCTCATACTACCGGCGCCACCAGGCAGGCAGTATGGGAGTGTGATCCATGGGCCGCTCCTCTGTGTCATACAGCCAGTGCGCCTGCCTGACATTCTGGGAACCTGGTCTGTACGAAAGGGTGAAAACAAAACGTGTGAAAAACATGGCCCACCTTGCCTGGCGAGGATTCAGTCTCCTCGCTGCCCGGATGTACTCCAGATTTCGGTGGTCAGTCCAGATGAGAAAAGGGTGTTTAGCCCCCTCAAGCCAATGTCTCCACGCCTTCAAAGTCTTGACGACAGCCAACAGCTCCCGGGCCCCCACGTCATAGTTTCGCTAAACCGGGCTGAGCTTCCTCGAGAAGAAGGCACAGGGGCGGAGCTTCGGTGGCGTACCCGAGCGCTGAGAGAGCACGGCTCCTATCCCAGCCTCGGACTCGTCCACCTCCACTGTGAACGCCAAAGAGGGATCCGGATGGGCCAGCACGAGAGCCGAGGTATACAGAGCCCTTAGGTGACCAAAAGCCCTGTCCGCCTCAGCCGACCACTGCAAACGTACCGGGCCCACCTTCAGCAGTGAGGTAATGGGAGCCACTACCTGACCAAAACCCCGGATAAACCTCCGGTAGTAATTGGCAAACCCTGGAAACCGCTGCACCTCCTTTACCGTGGTGGGAGTCAGCCAATTACGCATGGCTGAAATGCGATCACTCTCCATCTCCACCCCTGAGGTGGAAATGCGGTACCCTAGGAAGGAGACGGACTGCTGGATGAACAGGCATTTCTCAGCCTTGAAGTACAGGTCATACTCCAAAAGGCGGCCAAGCACCCTGCGCACCAGGGACACATGCTCGGCGCTTGCAGCGGAGTATATCAGAATGTCATCAATTTACACCACTACACCCTGCCCGTGCAAGTAACTGAAAATCTTGTCTACAAAGGCTTGGAAGACTGATGGAGCATTCAATAACCCGTACAGATGACGAGGTACTCATAATGCCCTGAGGTAGTACTGAACGCTGTCTTCCACTCATCTCCCTCCCGGATACGCACCAGGTTGTAAGCGCTCCTGAGATCTAGTTTGGTGAAGAAGCGCGCCCCGTGCATTGACTCAATCGCTGTGGCTATGAGAGGTAGCGGGTAGCTGTACTTCACAGTGATCTGGTTTAGGGCTCGATAGTCAATACATGGGCGCAGACCTCCCTCCTTCGTCTTCACAAAAAAGAAACTCGATGAGGTGGGTGAAGTGGAGGACCGAATTTACCCCTGACGCAGGGATTCGGAGACATATGTTTCCATAGCCACCATCTCCGCCTGTGACAGGGGATACACGTGACTCCTGGGAAGTGTGGCGTCTACCCAGCATAAGGCGCCTGAATCGACGAGCGCCTTATGCTGGGAATGCGGGGAAAACTCATAACATACAAAAACATGTGTGCAACAGAGGGCTCTGGGTGAGAATGGTGCCGGCTCACCTGGGGTGACGCCAAAGTGCCCTGCCTGCTGCCTCGACCCCCAGAGGAACCAATCCGGCACCGACCGGCAGTATGACCTCTGCGGCCACAGATGGTGCACGAGAAGGAACCTCCTCCGGTCTTCCTGAGCGCAGCACCTCCCAGCTCCATGGGCATCGGAGCGGTGGTGCTGGGGGATGGAACCGACAGACCCCGCTCTGGACGTCCGCAGGTAGCCAGCAGGTTATCCATCCGAATGGACAGGTCCACCAGCTGGTAGAAGGAGAGTGTGGTGTCCCTGCAGGCCAACTCTCGATGGACGTCCTCGCGCAAACTGCAGCGATAGTGGTTGATCAGGGCCCTGTCGTTCCATCCCGCGCCGGCGGCCAGGGTCCGAAAGTCCATCGCGAACTCCTGGGCGCTCCTCGTCCCCTGCTTCAGATGGAAGAGACGCTCTACCCTCGGGCGGGTGGTCGAAGACTGCCTGGAAGCGGCGGGTGAAATCCTCAAAATGGTCCAGCGCCGCATCTCCTTCTCCCCACACGGCGTTGGCCTAATCCAGGGCTTTCCCCGAGAGGCACGAGACGAGATTGGACACCTTCTCACGGCCCGAAGGAGCCGGGTGGACGGTTGCCAGGTATAGATCCAGCTGCGACAGGAAACCCTGGCAGCGTGCAGCCATCCTATCGTACTCCCGGGGAAGGGCGAGACGAATCCCACTGGGAACGGGTGCAGGGGGGGCGAGTAGTGGAGACCCCGGTTGTGCTGGTGGAGGCGCTGGAGGAACTCCCTGTCTCTCCCAGCGGTCCATGGTTTGGACGACGCGGTCCATGGCGGCGCCGAGAGGATGGAGCATTGCCACGTGCTCCCGGACGCGGTCCTCAACCCCTATACCAGGGGCACCTGCTCCTGCTGACTACATATTCGGGTGTGGAATTCTGTAAGCGGTGCGTAACTGGCTGCAGGGAAGTCAGGCGCAGGAGAGCAAAAATGGGTAACAGCCGGAACACTTTAATGATGCAAAAACCAAACTGCACCCAGAACAGCAAAATACGGGTTGAAATAACCCGTCGCAAACCAGTCTAAATACACAAAACACTTACAACAAACAATTCCACACACAGACATGGGGGGAACAGAGGGTTATATACACATCAAGTGATTTGGGAATGTAAACCAGGTGTGCGGGAAAACAAGACAAATGGAAAATGAAAGGTGGATCGGCGATGGCTAGAAAACCGGCGACATCGAACGCCGCCCGAACAAGGAGGGGAACTGACTTCGGCGGAAGTCGTGACACAAGCAAAGAGGCACTGAGTTTGAAGGTAGGCCTTGAAATACATCCACAGGTACACCTCCAATTGACTCAAATGATGTCATTTAGCCTATCAGAAGCTTCTAAAACCATGACATAATTTTCTGGAATTTTCCAAGCTGTTTAAAGGCACAGTCAACTCGGTGTATGTAAACTTCTGACTCACTGGAATTGTGATACAGTGAATTATAAGTGAAATAATCAGAAAAATTACTTGTGTCATGCGCAAAGTAGATGTCCTAACCAACTGTCCAAAACTATAGCTTGTTAACAAGAAATTTGTGGAGTGGTTGAAAAATGAGTTTTAATGACTCCAACCTAAGTGCATGTAAACTTCTGACTTCAACTGTCTATATACAGTGGGGAGAACAAGTATTTGATACACTGCCGATTTTGCAGGTTTTCCTACTTACAAAGCATGTAGAGGTCTGTAATTTTTATCATAGGTACACTTCAACTGTGAGAGATGGAATCTAAAACAAAAATCCAGAAAATCACATTGTATGATTTATAAGTAATTAATTTGCATTTTATTGCATGGCATAAGTATTTGATCACCTACCACCAGTAAGAATTCCGGCTCTCACAGACCTGTTAGTTTTTCTTTAAGAAGCCCTCCTGTTCTCTACTCATTACCTGTATTAACTGCACCTGTTTGAACTCGTTACCTGTATAAAAGACCCCTGTCCACACACTCAATCAAACAGACTCCAACCTCTCCACAATGGCCAAGACCAGAGAGCTGTGTAAGGACATCAGGGATAAAATTGTAGACCTGCACAAGGCTGGGATGGGCTACAGGACAAAAGGCAAGCAGCTTGGTGAGAAGGCAACAACTGTTGGCGCGATTATTAGAAAATGGAAGAAGTTCAAGATGACGGTCAATCACCCTCGGTCTGGGGCTCCATGCAAGATCTCACCTCGTGGGGCATCAATGATCATGAGGAAGGTGAGTGATTAGCCCAGAACTACACGGCATGACCTGGTCAATGACCTGAAGAGAGCTGGGACCACAGTCTCAAAGAAAACCATTAGTAACACACTACGCCGTCATGGATTAAAATCCTGCAGCGCACGCAAGGTCCCCCTGCTCAAGCCAGCGCATGTCCAGGCAAGTCTGAAGTTTGCCAATGACCATCTGGATGATCCAGAGGGAGAAGGTCATGTGGTCTGATGAGACAAAAATAGAGCTTTTTGGTCTAAACTCCACTCGCCGTGTTTGGAGGAAGAAGAAGGATGAGTACAACCCCAAGAACACCATCCCAACCGTGAAGCATGGAGGTGGAAACATCATTCTTTGGGGATTCTTTTCTGCAAAGGGGACAGGATGACTGCACCGTATTGAGGGGAGGATGGATGGGGCCATGTATCGCAAGATCTTGGCCAACAACCTCCAAGAGCATAGAAGATGGGTCGTGGCTGGGTCTTCCAGCATGACAACGACCTGAAACACACAGCCAGGGCAACTAAGGAGTGGCTCCGTAAGAAGCATCTCAAGGTCCTGGAGTGGCCTAGCCAGTCTCCAGACCTGAACCCAATAGAAAATCTTTGGAGGGAGCTGAATGTCCGTATTGCCCAGCGACAGCCCCGAAACCTGAAGGATCTGGAGAAGGTCTGTATGGAGGAGTGGGCCAAAATCCCTGCTGCAGTGTGTGCAAACCTGGTCAAGAACTACAGGAAACGTATGATCTCTGTAATTGCAAACAAAGGTTTCTGTACCAAATATTAAGTTCTGCATTTCTGATGTATCAAATATTTATGTCATGCAATAAAATGCGAATTAATTACTTAAAAATCATACAATGGGATTTTCTGGATTTTTGTTTTAGATTCCGTCTCTCACAGTTGAAGTGTACCTATGATAAAAAATTACAGACCTCTACATGCTTTGTAAGTAGGAAAACCTGCAAAATCGGCAGTGTATCAAATACTTGTTCTCCCCACTGTATATATATATATATATATACACACTGAGTGTACAAAACAGTAACAACACCTTCCTAATATTGAGTTGCTGTAACTGATTTCCTCTTCGTCTGAAGAGGAGTAGCAAGGATCGGACCAATGTGCAGCGTGGTAAGTGTCCATAATGAGATATTTAATAAATCAACAGAACACTTAACAAAAGTACAAACAAACAACCGAAACAGTCCCGTATGCTGCAAACACAGACACAGGAAACAAGAATCAACCACTCACAAAACACAATAGAAAACAGGCTACCTAAATATGGCTCCCAATCAGAGACAACGACTGACACCTGCCTCTGATTGAGAACCATACTAGGCCAAACACATCGAAATATAACAGAACAAAAACATAGAAAAAACAACATAGAATGCCCACCCCAACTCACGCCCTGACCAAACTAAAATAAAGACATAAAAAAGGAACTAAGGTCAGAACGTGACAGTTGCCCTCAGAACAGGCTCAATTCGTTGGGGCCTGGACTCTACACATGGAGATAGGAAAGGAGTCTGTTCCACTCTGCCATCATGACATCCAGTCCCATCACTCTATTGTCCATGTGCACCCCAGCAAGAATGGAATCATGATATTTGCAAAAGCTCTGAAAGACACTGCTTTAGAGCGGACCACCTCCAATAACTACAAGACCAGAGACTGCCCAGCCATACTGGAGCCCCAGGGCCATTCCACAGCACACAAGGAGCAAAAATCTGCATGTAGCCCAGGCTGGTCCCAGGCTACATGCTGCCCCTGGTTTTCATGTACCCACCCCCAAATAGCTTTGACAGTGAATATATGAATGTAACACATGTAATGTTATTTTCCTTTAACAACAATGGCCACAAACAGGAACTGGATCTGGAACAGGCTCTCTGGCCACTGGAAAAGGTTCTGGCTGAGGTCCGCTAGCGTCAGGGGGTTCTGGCCCACTGGCTGCTGAAGATTCTGGGGGAGGTCTACTTGCCTCTGTATGTACTAGCTCACTGGCCATTGCGGAAAGTTCTGGAGGACTGCTAGCTTTCCAATGTTAAGGTACGTAGGGTAACCTGGGAAAGAAGTCTGGTTGCCCCCTGGGAATGGGCCTGGGTGGCTCCATGGGCTGCTGCAGACCTGAAAGACTGGACGTGAGTTAGGATCGTGGATTGGAGGGAAGAGGTCCCTGAAGTAATACCAGTTGGTTGTATTCACTAATGTCATATTGGGTGGAAGCTACTGAAGTTTTAAGGAAGTATTTTTAATGTAAAGTACATTTAAATTTATAGAAAAAATAGCCGGTGTCAAAATTTAAGGAATTGCCGTAGATCGTACAGACATGGCCTCTCAATCAATAGCAGTTGATTGTATTCGTGCAAGTGATATGGGGTTGGATGCTATTGAAGTTTTTAGCAAGTATTTTTTTACATACAATAAAATTCATTTAAAATAGCCAAAGTAAAAACATTTTTTTTAAGTAATTACCGTAGTTGGGAGGGAAGAGATCCCTAAACCAATAACAATTGGTTGTTTTCATGCGAGTGATATGGCGTGGAAGCTATTAAAGTTGAAAGCAAGTATGTTTGACATGTAATTAAATAAATGTCATTTAAAATAGCCAAAGTCTAAACACACAAAAGTAATTGTCGTAGATTGTACAGAAGAGGTCCCTGAACCAATAACAGTTGGTTGTTTTCATGCAAGTGATGTACGGTGGAAGCTATTGCTGTTTTAAGGAAGTATATTTGGCATATTATGATATTAAATTAATTGAAAATAGCCAAAGTTCAAAAATACAAATGTAATTTCCATAGATTGTACAGACCAGGTCCCTGAATCGATAACAGTTGGTTGTATTCATGCAAGTGATATGGGGTTGAAGCTATTTATGTTTTAAGGAAGTATTTTTTATACATATTAAAACATTTTATTAATTGGAAACAGCCAAAGTAAAAAAATAAGATAAGTATTTGTAATATTTCTAAATCATGTGGTTAGAAATCTATTGAAGTCTTTCTGTTAACTTGTTATGGCTGCAATCCCGATAATTGGGATAAGTGTCATCAACAACCGCTGAATAGCATAGCGCTACATTCAATAAATATTACTACAAATATTTATATTCATGAAATCACAAGTGCAATATAGGAAAACACAGTTTAGCCTTTTGTTAATCCACCTGTCGTGTCAGATTTTGAAATTATGCTTTTCAGCGAAAGCAATCCAAGCGTTTGTGTAAGTTTATCGATCGCACGACAAAACATTAAGTACACTTAGCATTAGGAAGCTTGGTCACGAAAATCAGAAAAGCAATCAAATTAATCGTTTACCTTTGATGATATAAACAATATTATTATAATACATATTTTTTTACGTATAATGATATTAAATTAATTGGATGGGAGAGTAGAGGTCCCTGAATGCATTTCAGTTGGGTTGAGTTTTCTTTCATGTGGTTACAAAGCTATTTAAGTTTCAGTTAACACTACATTTTAATTGCACTTTAAGCAGTGGCGCGTATTCATGGGGGAGCCAGGCTTCCCCAAAAAATTGACCAAATCGTCGTATTCTGGCAGAATACGACGATACGAGCGCTTATTTCAGAGAGCGCTCCGTAAGCCACACCCCAGTGGGCAGAGCTAGGCATGTTGGACCGGGACATGTTTTAATACGTGAAAAGCCTCTCATTTTACTGTGGGTCCGCCATGGTTCTGTGTAGCCTAATTATGCTAATATGTTTGAGATCAGTGCATTGCAGTTAATTTCGTCTTTGACTTAATAAGCAAAATATCTTTGAGTAGTAAACAGGGAAACAACAACGATCAAGTCCCAGACATTTCGCAATATAACATACAATCGTTTACTACCTTAATTATTGGGATCATCTAGTTACCACCAGTGTTTGGAATGTGATGAGCTCTTTGACAAAACAAACCATGGGAGATTTATTTTGAGAAATGTCCGCGGTTGGTCTGTGTAAACTATGCGGTTATATTGGAGAAAGGTTTATAGCAGCGAATGTCATCTATTCATTTACTGTTATGGTATTTATAAGTAGCAGCCATGTAACAGCCAGGGAAACTAATTGTACTCACTTTATGATAGAACATGTCGATTTTTCTGCCTGTGGCGTTCTTTACCTGAATTATTAGGATGTCCTGGTGATCACAACTACTACTTATTTTGCTCAAATAGATTAAATGGTGTTTTCTTTGAAGAGATGAGTCTGGCCAGAACATTCAGTTCTGCCTTCTAGGTATTCACTCTGCATTGCTCTATTTGACTGGTTTTAAGTCACGGTACAGTATCTTGAAAGCATTTTGTGACTACTGCTGATGTAAAAAGTATTTTAAAACATACATTTGAATAGAAAGGATTGACTTAGTCATTTGGCCTCCATATCCACCAGAGACATGTCCACCTGTACATTAAATGCTTTAAGTGTTATTATCACCCAGTTAAACGCCATTTTTGTTTAAGTGATTAGCAAATGTAATGCCATATAAAAGGTGTTGAATCAATGGCTCATACGTTTTGGGAAAAAAACAAACAGTAAAAGTGTCAGAACCAGTCAGTTGGGGACCACTTGGCAGCTGGGGTGCTTGTAATTTGAAGCATAGGAAACATAGCAAAGTCCCCCTCTGACCTGACCGTTCAAGTACATGACATTGCTAAGTGAGACTTACTGTTATAGGAGTGTTTAAAAATACCTATTTTCCCCTGGCAGTAAGGACATTGAGGTACCTTAAGAGAAGATGCATACAAGACGTGAGAAAATGTTAATGTGACATTAGTCAAGCCTCCACATTCTCTGTAAGGGCACATTAAATGTAAAAAATGCACTTCATATTCCATGAATAACAATTAAAAAGCAGAGTTTCAGTGGTCATAGTAGTGGGAGTAACACCAGTCTGCAGACATCCCTGGACAGTAAATTCTGTCCCCAATGGCCATTTAGGTCCACAAATATAGAATTCACCTCCACAGGTATTCTGATCACTTTGGCCAGGTGTGGAGTCTTAGACCCAGGTGAACTTATAATGCAGTTCACCATCTGTTGAAATTAGACATTTCATAACTTCCCTTAACACCCGAGGGTAATTTTCACACAAAGTATGTTTATGGATATTATTGAGCATAGGGATGCAATTAATCTTACCCTTCATCTCAAAGGTTTAATTTCTCTGTGTGATGACAAACCGTTCCGTTTTAGTTGCATTGTCCGGGTATCTGCCGTGGACATTAAAGTCCATAATTAACCTATACAGCTCTGGATCCATTGCCTTACCTACTACTGCAACAGCCTGTGTCAATTATTTGCCCTTTTATAGAATACCCTCTTTTTTTTTTTTATTTAACTAATGACTCAAAGGTGTGTGACCATTAACATCGGCTGCATATCGATTGTCCTTCTACCAAAGTGTGGACTTGCACATTTCTTCTGGTCTCAGGGTTTTAACATTGTTGTAAAGTAGCTCAAGCCAATGCTTACACCTATCTAATGCTTGGATATCCACGAGGAGAGGGATGGATAATTGGTATGCAGCCATTGATTCAGGTGGCTTCATCAATTTTATTTTATTGAACCTTTATTTAACTAGGCAAGTCAGTTAAGAACAAATTCTTATTTACAATGACGGAAGACCCCGGCAAAACCCTAACAACAGAGGGAATGTGTTCTAAATTTTGACCAGGGCCCATAGGCCTGTGACTATAATTAATGTAGTAAATTCATTTTCCTGTCAATAACTTTATTTGATAAACTTCCTTTATTATGTAGGTGTGTGTCGCTTTTAAAGGTTTAATAAAACATTAATTCAGCCAAGAAATCGATATTTTCATTGATGGAATATTCAATAGACTGAACATTCATGTGCTAATGAGATTAATTAGGTGCATTGCAGTTATGTATGGTGTTGTTACCATTCAGCCTTGGTATGGAATAACTGACAAAATACCTCAGCCTTAGGAAATGATTAGGGAAAGAAGACACCTTTCCAGTTTGCACTAATCTTTATTTAACTTGCTGTAATTGTCACGTTTGTTCTCCTCCTCGTCTGAGGAGGAGCATGGATCGGACCAAAACGCAGAGTGATATGAATACATCTTCTTTTATTAGATACGAAGATGAAACGAACACTATACAAACTAATAAAAAAACAATAAACCACGAACGTGAAGCTACAAACGAAAGTGCACACAAGCTACTAACGTTAGACATAGACAATTACCCACAACAGCCTAATGCCTATGGCTGCCTTAAATATGGCTCCCAATCAGAGACAATGAATGACAGCTGTCTCTGATTGAGAACCATTCAGGCAACCATAGACATACCTAGACACCTACACTCAACACAACCCCATACACTCTACCAAAACCCCCTAGACACTACAACCACCCAAGACGAGACAAATACACACAAACATCCCCCCTGTCACACCCTGACCTAACCAAAATAATACAGAAAACAAAGATAACTAAGGCCAGGGCGTGACAGTACCCCCCCCCCCCCCAAAGGTGCGGACTCCGGCCGCAAAACCTGACACAGAAGGGGAGGGTCCGGGTGGGCCTTCCTACGGCGGCGGCTCGGGTGCGGGACGTGGCCCCCACTCCACCATAGTTAATACCCGCTTTGGTGGCTCTGGCAGATCCTGGCTGACTGGCGGCTCTGGCAGAACATGGCTGGCTGGCGGCTCTGGCTGGTCATGGCTGGCTGGCGGCTCTGGCTGGTCATGGCTGGCGGGCGGCTCTGGCTGCTCCTGGCTGGCGGGCGGCTCTGGCTGCTCCTGTCTGGCGGACGGCTCTGGCTGCTCCTGTCTGGCGGAAGGCTCTGGCTGCTCCTGTCTGGCGGAAGGCTCTGGCTGCTCCTGTCTGGCGGAAGGCTCTGGCTGCTCCTGTCTGGCGGAAGGCTCTGGCTGCTCCTGTCTGGCGGACGGCTCTAGCGGCTCCTGTCTGGCGGACGGCTCTAGCGGCTCCTGTCTGGCGGACGGCTCTAGCGGCTCCTGTCTGGCGGACGGCTCTAGCGGCTCCTGTCTGGCGGACGGCTCTGAAGGCTCAGGACAGACGGGCGGCTTTGAAGGCTCAGGACAGACGGGCGGCTTTGAAGGCTCAGGACAGACGGGCGGCTTTGAAGGCTCAGGACAGACGGGCGGCTTTGAAGGCTCAGGACAGATGGGCGGCTTTGAAGGCTCAGTACAGACGGGCAGCGCAGGCGGCGCTTGGCAGACGGATAGCTCAGACGGTGTTGGGCAGACGGGCAGTTCAGGCGCCGCTGGGCAGACGGCAGACTCTGGCCGGCTGAGGCGCACTGTAGGCCTGGTGCGTGGTGCCGGAACTGGAGGTACCGGGCTAAGGACACGCACCTTCAGGCTAGTGCGGGGCAACAGGACGCACAGCACTCTGGAGGCTTGGTGCGTGGTGCCGGAACTGGTGGTACCGGGCTGGAGACACGCACCATAGGGCGAGTGCGTGGAGGAGGAACAGGGCTCTGGAGACGCACTGGAAGCCTGGTGCGTGGTGTAGGAACTGGTGGTACTGGGCTGGGGCGGGGAGGTGGCGCCGGATATACCGGACCGTGCAGGCGTACTGGCTCCCTTGAGCACTGAGCCTGCCCAACCTTACCTGGTTGAATGCTCCCCGTAGCCCGACCAGTGCGGGGAGGTGGAATAACACGCACTGGGCTGTGTTGGCGAACCGGGGACACCATGCGTAAGGCTGGTGCCATGTATGCCGGCCCGAGGAGACGCACTGGAGACCAGACGCGTTGAGCCGGCTTCATGGCACCTGGCTCAATGCCCAATCTAGCCCGGCCGGTGCGGGTTATTCCACCTCCCCGCACTGGCCGGGCTAGATTGGGCATTGAGCCAGGTGCCATGAAGCCGGGCTAAGCACACGTACAGGGCTAAGCACACGTACAGGAGACACCGTGCGCTTTACCGCATAACACGGTGTCTGCCCGTACTCTCGCTCTCCACGGTAAGCACGGGGAGTTGGCGCAGGTCTCCTACCTGACTTCGCCACACTCCGTTGTAGCCCCCCCCCAATACATTTTTGGGCTTGACTCACAGGCTTCCGTGCTAGCCGCGTACCTTCATAACGCCGGTTCCTCTCTCCGGTTGCCTCTGCTCTCCTAGCTGCCTCCAGCTGTTCCCATGGGAGGCGATCCTTTCCAGCCAGGATCTCCTCCCATGTGTAGCAACCCTTGCTGTCCAAAACCTCCTCCCATGTCCATTCCTCCTTCTTGCGCTGCTGCTGCTTTGTATCACGCTGCTTGGTCCTGGTATGGTGGGTAATTTACATTTACATTTAAGTCATTTAGCAGACGCTCTTATCCAGAGCGACTTACAAATTGGTGCATTCACCTTATGATATCTAGTGGAACAACCACTTTACAATAGTGCATCTAACTCTTTTAAGGGGGGGGGGGGGGGGTTAGAGGGATTACTTTATCCTATCCTAGGTATTCCTTAAAGAGGTGGGGTTTCAGGTGTCTCCGGAAGGTGGTGATTGACTCCGCTGACCTGGCGTCGTGAAGGAGTTTGTTCCACCATTGGGGTGCCAGAGCAGCGAACAGTTTTGACTGGGCTGAGCGGGAACTGTACTTCCTCAGAGGTAGGGAGGCGAGCAGGCCAGAGGTGGATGAACGCAGTGCCCTTGTTTGGGTGTAGGGCCTGATCAGAGCCTGAAGGTACGGAGGTGCCGTTCCCCTCGCAGCTCCGTAGGCAAGCACCATGGTCTTGTAGCGGATGCGAGCTTCAACTGGAAGCCAGTGGAGAGAGCGGAGGAGCGGGGTGACGTGAGAGAACTTGGGAAGGTTGAACACCAGACGGGCTGCGGCGTTCTGGATGAGTTGTAGGGGTTTAATGGCACAGGCAGGGAGCCCAGCCAACAGCGAGTTGCAGTAATCCAGACGGGAGATGACAAGTGCCTGGATTAGGACCTGCGCCGCTTCCTGTGTGAGGCAGGGTCGTACTCTGCGAATGTTGTAGAGCATGAACCTACAGGAACGGGTCACCGCCTTGATGTTAGTTGAGAACGACAGGGTGTTGTCCAGGATCACGCCAAGGTTCTTAGCACTCTGGGAGGAGGACACAATGGAGTTGTCAACCGTGATGGCGAGATCATGGAACGGGCAGTCCTTCCCCGGGAGGAAGAGCAGCTCTGTCTTGCCGAGGTTCAGCTTGAGGTGGTGATCCGTCATCCACACTGATATGTCTGCCAGACATGCAGAGATGCGATTCGCCACCTGGTTATCAGAAGGGGGAAAGGAGAAGATTAATTGTGTGTCGTCTGCATAGCAATGATAGGAGAGACCATGTGAGGATATGACAGAGCCAAGTGACTTGGTGTATAGCGAGAATAGGAGAGGGCCTAGAACAGAGCCCTGGGGGACACCAGTGGTGAGAGCACGTGGTGCGGAGACAGATTCTCGCCACGCCACCTGGTAGGAGCGACCTGTCAGGTAGGACGCAATCCAAGCGTGGGCCGCGCCGGAGATGCCCAGCTCGGAGAGGGTGGAGAGGAGGATCTGATGGTTCACAGTATCAAAGGCAGCCGATAGGTCTAGAAGGATGAGAGCAGAGGAGAGAGAGTTAGCTTTAGCAGTGCGGAGCGCCTCCGTGACACAGAGAAGAGCAGTCTCAGTTGAATGACTAGTCTTGAAACCTGACTGATTTGGATCAAGAAGGTCATTCTGAGAGAGATAGCAGGAGAGCTGGCCAAGGACGGCACGTTCAAGAGTTTTGGAGAGAAAAGAAAGAAGGGATACTGGTCTGTAGTTGTTGACATCGGAGGGATCGAGTGTAGGTTTTTTCAGAAGGGGTGCAACTCTCGCTCTCTTGAAGACGGAAGGGACGTAGCCAGCGGTCAAGGATGAGTTGATGAGCGAGGTGAGGTAAGGGAGAAGGTCTCCGGAAATGGTCTGGAGAAGAGAGGAGGGGATAGGGTCAAGCGGGCAGGTTGTTGGGCGGCCGGCCGTCACAAGACGCGAGATTTCATCTGGAGAGAGAGGGGAGAAAGAGGTCAAAGCACAGGGTAGGGCAGTGTGAGCAGAACCAGCGGTGTCGTTTGACTTAGCAAACGAGGATTGGATGTCGTCGACCTTCTTTTCAAAATGGTTGACGAAGTCATCCGCAGAGAGGGAGGAGGGGGGAGGGGGAGGAGGATTCAGGAGGGAGGAGAAGGTGGCAAAGAGCTTCCTAGGGTTAGAGGCAGATGCTTGGAATTTAGAGTGGTAGAAAGTGGCTTTAGCAGCAGAGACAGAAGAGGAGAATGTAGAGAGGAGGGAGTGAAAGGATGCCAGGTACGCAGGGAGGCGAGTTTTCCTCCATTTCCGCTCGGCTGCCCGGAGCCCGGTTCTGTGAGCTCGCAATGAGTCGTCGAGCCACGGAGCAGGAGGGGAGGACCGAGCCGGCCTGGAGGATAGGGGACATAGAGAGTCAAAGGATGCAGAAAGGGAGGAGAGGAGGGTTGAGGAGGCAGAATCAGGAGATAGGTTGGAGAAGGTTTGAGCAGAGGGAAGAGATAATTCTGTCACGTTTGTTGTTTTTGTTCCTTTGTAAGTGTTTTGTTTGTCTTCATTAAAGAAGATGTATAATTATCACGCTGCGCCTTGGTCCACTCTTTCACCTAACAACGAACGTGACAGTAATAGATATCAATCAAATGTATTTATAAAGCTCTTTTTAAATCAGCCGATGTTAAAGTACTATACAAAAACCCAGGCTAAAACCCCCAAAAAACTCCCTAGAAAGGCAGGAACCTAGGAAGAAACCTAAAGAGGAACCAGGCTCTGAGGGGTGGCCAGTCCTCTTCTGGCTGTGCCAGGTGGAGATTATAAGAGTACGGCCATTAAGGCCAGATTCTTCTTCAAGATGTTCAAACGTTTATAGATGACCAGCAGGGTCACAGTGGTTGTAGACGGTGCAACAGGTCAGTACCTCAGTAGTAAATCTCAGTCGAGACAGCAGGTGTGGTAGAGAGAGAGTCGAAAACAGCAGGTCCGGGACATGGTACCGCGTCTGAACAGGTCAGGGTTCCATAGCCGCAGGAGAATTACACCAGATATAACAGACTTACCCTAGCCCCCTGGCACATAGTCTATTGCAGCATAGATACTGGAGGCTGAGACGGGGAGGTCGGGGGATACTGTGGCCCCGTCCGACAATACCTCCGGACAGGGCCAACCGGGCAGGATATAACCCCACCCACTTTGCCAAAGCACAGCCCCCACACCACTAGAGGGATATCAACAGACCACCAACTTACTACCCTGAGACAAGGCTGAGTATAGCCCACGATGATCTCCTCCACCGCACGAGCCTGAAATACAGACCGTATAAAATAATTTAATCTCTAACCTTGTCTTCATTTTGTCTTAATTGAAAATGAAAGCATTGTCTTCCTTTATTCACCATTTCAATAAGGAAAGGGAAATAGCAGTTTTCATAGCCAGCAGGCTCTGACAAGATCCAGAAAGTATTAACACTTCAAGACCCTGTGGTCAGATGGCTTTTCATAAAGAAGTCATGGTAAATAATGGAATCCAAGTATCTGGGTTTGTGGGGAGGGGTCAGTGACTTGAGGAGGAGACAAAAACAGTGGAGGCAGTTAGAGGAGTCCAGGTGGCATTGGGCCAGGCAGGTTCAGGTGTCAGGTAGGTGTCCTCAGTCGCGGTCCTAGAGCCTCAGGTCCTCCCGAAGGGGAGACAAAGACAAAAGATGAGGGTTAGTGAGAGCATGGCTAAAACCATAGTACCCCACATGCACTGGGGGTAGAGAACAATCAAAAGTGTTTCTGTGGACACTGGATAATCTGACTAACACACACACCCGTTTGACCTTGCTGTGTTACTGTAGGACATTTATGTTACTTTTCTGAGTCACTTCGGGTAGCATTCAATATCCTGCATGCATTTCTGTTAACCATGGCAACCAGCATTGCACATAAAGAGATGTGCAGAAATATAATCATCCTCTGTTAATGTATTTGTCATGTCAGCCAGGCCAATCTTTTCAAAGTAATAATATCTAGTTGAGTAAAATAAGGAGTCTATGGCTTCATTCCTTGTTTCGTTTTTACTTGTTACCTGGTAAATAACCAACAACCATCGTGAGGAAACCGTCCATGTAAGTTGAGGAAACAGTTCACCATGTCAGCCTAGCGCATCTTTTTAAATAAACACCATTTATTTCAATCTCTAGTTGAGTAAAAAAAATACGTTTTGTTCTGGTTAAAAGACAATACAGAAAATTGCAGTACACAGCACCACGCTCAGGCAGAAAACTCAATGTTCTATTCTATCTATTTGAGCACAATAAGTAGTTTTGTTGTGATCACCAGGAAATTCTAATAATTCAGGCAAACAACGCCACAATGAGGCAGAAAAAACAGCAAGTTATATCAAAGTGAGTACAATTAGTTTCCCTGGCTGTTATATGGCTGATACTTTAAAATACTATAACAGTAAATGAATAGGTGACATTCAACGCTATAAACATTTCTCCAATAGAATCGCATAGTTTACACAGACCCACCGCGGGCCTTTGACAAATACATCTTCGTGTAAAAAGTACCCCCATGGTCTGTTTTGTCAACGAGCTCATCGTATAACCAGGTAACTAGATGACCCCAATAATTAAGGTAATAAACAATGACATGTTCTATTGCGAACTGTCTGGGACTTGTTGTTGTTTCCCTGTTTACTACTCAAATATATTTTACTTAAGTCAAACGAAATTAACTAAAATACACTGGTCTGAAATATATTAGCTACACAGTATCATGGCGGACCGACTGTAAAATTATAGGCATTTTTGTATTAAAATTCGTCCCAGTCCAACATGCCTGGCTCTGCCCACTGGGGCGTGGTTTACGAAGCGTTCGCTGAAATAAGCGTTCGTATCGTCGTATTCCACCGGATCGAGTTATCTCATCACACCCGCAAGGTGTAAATTCTCTCGTAGTTTAGGCTGACTAAAACTACCGGTAAACTGACTGTTTCCAGTTGACAAAAGGCAATTGGAATTCCCAAAGTGCAGGTGATGCAAGTAACACTAGATGTCAGCATAGTTCTACAATCCATGAAAACTGTAGTTCACTGGCTTGCCCTATTCCAACTCAAGCCCAGTCACCTACCCTGGGTACTTCTGGTAGATTGAGGAAAGGAACGGTATCAACACGTTCTGCCATATTGCTTTAATTTGTCCAATCCTTTCAGATCTACTCTCGAGCAGGTATATAGGGCTCAGTTTTGAATTGGTAAGTGACTACAGTGTATGAGCTTGCCACGCTTAAGCACAGACCCAGGGTCCGTTTTGTACGGTGTCCGAGCGTACAGGTTGAGCTAGGAAAAGCTGATCTGAAACCAGTATCATAAGTCAACTTATATAACTAATGTACCTCTTTTTCTTTCTTTTATTTACATCGTCATAATTTATGAGAATGTCCTCATATGGAGTTTTGTGGCATTTAATGCCACACAATGAATGTACACTAAATGTATTTTTTGGGCATGAATTTTATAAGAACGTTTTGTTAAAAAAGGTTGCGTTTAGGACGTGGCTGAGAAAATGCCTGAGTTGATACTGATGAGAAGATGAAGAGTTTGTTTGAAGCTTATTTTAAGATATGGCATCTCTGCACTGCTGAGGGAGTAGATACATACAGGACCTGCTGGTTGGATAATTTCCTCTTCTGAGACAAACACAGGAAAGAGTCTGACTACTAAACTGAAACCTGTACATTTTTCTCATAGTACATGTAGTAACTACACAATGGCCTGTACATTACCACTGGCATTCCTTGTCCTTCATGGATTTCTCTTTCTTTCAGCAGGTAAGACACTCTCCCTCTAACCCCCCAAGCCTGTGGATTGGTTTTTGAGGATGTTTTGTTTCGTCCTTTCTTTTTTACAGTAAAAAAGATGAGTAATTGTTGGATCAGTTATTTGAGAAGAGGATGTCTATTGATTTTAAATAGCATGCTTTTCATTTAAATGATCATCAAATAGGGTCAATCTGGTAAATAAATAACTCTTACCTATTGATGGTCACATTCATGGATTGCTATTGAATCTGTAAATTTGATCACAATTGATTTGAGCAATGTTAGGCAGAAAATTAACAATGACGTGGGCATGAAAAATGACGTTGACAATGTCTCTTATCTTGTAAATGTAACAATGTCATCTCTTTTTTAACAACTTCCTTTGCATGATTTGATATCGCAATTTTATCTCATTATTCGAATGATTTGTATGAATATTGTAAATGCTATTTAGGAATTTTAAGATTATTATGTGTTACAATACTTAAGTAAAGAAATAAGTGTTTTTTCCATGCCATGTAATTTATTTGATTTCAATTACCATTGATATATAAATGTATAAGATATTGGTCATTTGACCAAGATGCATATCCTATTTACTCAAGGAGAAGGCTTAATCTGACCATCTGTGTCTATGATATTGTCCCCAGATAGGCCATTTGATTTGAAGAGGTCCTGTTGTTTTAGTATCTGTGGCCTTTCAGAAAGTTGTGGTTTTAGACATGTTCTGTTTCAAACACCCAGTACACAAGAACAGGAAGCTGTAATAGAATCATCTGGGTTCATGTGGCTGACCCAACCAGTTGAACATGTCTTTTCATACAGTAGCATTATTTGAATTTGATCCAAGTTAAAAACACTTGGTAGAAGCTGTTTTAGAGCATATTTGCCTAGCAGTTGTCCTAACTGACAAATTATGAGGAACTAACAATGGACAATTGTACTTGAAATTAACTTATTTTACTTTGAAATGTAGCATACATAAATGGTCATTTATACTGTAGATAAATGCTTGACCAAAAATGTCAATAATAAGATTTGCATTAGATCACATTTTCTAACTTTTTATTGACCCCAAAATGTAATAAAAGTATGTTACCGTCAGCAACAACAGAGAATTATTCAGATCTCTTTTCTTCTCTTCTATCACAGATTCATGCGATTATTATTTCCAACCTGGAACTGACTTCTCCATCCCTCTTAATTACAATGAATTGAGTTCGAAAGAAATAACCTGGAAACACAATGGCAACGTTATATTTAAAAGAAAGAATGGAAAGTTCAAACCAGGCAAGGCTGAGGACATCTTAGATGATGGGTCTCTCCAGCTCAAAGGCCTGGCGTTGGCAAACGAAGGTCCTTACACAGCAGAGGTGTTCAACAGCGAAGGGACAAGCATCAAAGAACAGTCCTTCAGGCTGTGTATGAAGGGTAAGCCTCTTTCTTTCCAACCATACAAGTACCGTATCCTCTCCTTTAGAGACACTGACATTTTGTTTCTCCAGAAAAGGTCTCCAAGCCCTCAGTGAAATTCACCTGTTCTGCTAAGGACGTCACCTTTACCTGTACCTTGACCAACACTGAGGGAGTGACTTTCAAGTGGAGCCAGAACGGACTGCCTTTAAATGGGGAAACAAAAACAACCTTTATCATCGATCTGAAACAACTGAAAGAGCTGGACACCTTCACCTGCTCTGCAGTCAACGAGGTCAGCATGGAGAAAAGTGACCCCATCAAACCAACATGCAACGGTACAGTATGTTTTGAAAGGCTCAATTGCAATTCTCTTTGTGTATCTCTCTGTCTTTCTTGTAAATGTAACAATGTCATCTATTTTTTAACAACTTCCTTTGCATGATTTGATATCGCAATTTTATCTCATTATTCGAATGATTTGTATGGATATTGTAAATGCTATTTAGATATTTTAAGATCATTATGTGTTACAATACTTAAGTAAAGAAATAAGTGTTTTTTTCCATGCCATGTAATTTATTTGATTTCAATTACCATTGATATACATTTACATTACATTTAAGTCATTTAGCAGACGCTCTTATCCAGAGCGACTTACAAATTGGTGCATTCACCTTATGATATCCAGTGGAACAACCACTTTACAATAGTGCATCTAACTCTTTTAAGGGGGGGAGGGGGGGGGGGTAGAAGGATTACTTTATCCTATCCTAGGTATTCCTTAAAGAGGTGGGGTTTCAGGTGTCTCCGGAAGGTGGTGATTGACTCCGCTAACCTGGCGTCGTGAGGGAGTTTGTTCCACCATTGGGGTGCCAGAGCAGCGAACAGTTTTGACTGGGCTGAGCGGGAACTGTACTTCCTCAGAGGTAGGGAGGCGAGCAGGCCAGAGGTGGATGAACGCAGTGCCCTTGTTTGGGTGTAGGGCCTGATCAGAGCCTGAAGGTACGGAGGTGCCGTTCCCCTCACAGCTCCGTAGGCAAGCACCATGGTCTTGTAGCGGATGCGAGCTTCAACTGGAAGCCAGTGGAGAGAGCGGAGGAGCGGGGTGACGTGAGAGAACTTGGGAAGGTTGAACACCAGACGGGCTGCGGCGTTCTGGATGAGTTGTAGGGGTTTAATGGCACAGGCAGGGAGCCCAGCCAACAGCGAGTTGCAGTAATCCAGACGGGAGATGACAAGTGCCTGGATTAGGACCTGCGCCGCTTCCTGTGTGAGGCAGGGTCGTACTCTGCGAATGTTGTAGAGCATGAACCTACAGGAACGGGTCACCGCCTTGATGTTAGTTGAGAACGACAGGGTGTTGTCCAGGATCACGCCAAGGTTCTTAGCACTCTGGGAGGAGGACACAATGGAGTTGTCAACCGTGATGGCGAGATCATGGAACGGGCAGTCCTTCCCCGGGAGAAAGAGCAGCTCCGTCTTGCCGAGGTTCAGCTTGAGGTGGTGATCCGTCATCCACACTGATATGTCTGCCAGACATGCAGAGATGCGATTCGCCACCTGGTTATCAGAGGGGGGAAAGGAGAAGATTAATTGTGTGTCGTCTGCATAGCAATGATAGGAGAGACCATGTGAGGATATGACAGAGCCAAGTGATTTGGTGTATAGCGAGAATAGGAGAGGGCCTAGAACAGAGCCCTGGGGGACACCAGTGGTGAGAGCACGTGGTGCGGAGACAGATTCTCGCCACGCCACCTGGTAGGAGCGACCTGTCAGGTAGGACGCAATCCAAGCGTGGGCCGCGCCGGAGATGCCCAACTAGGAGAGGGTGGAGAGGAGGATCTGATGGTTCACAGTATCAAAGGCAGCCGATAGGTCTAGAAGGATGAGAGCAGAGGAGAGAGAGTTAGCTTTAGCAGTGCGGAGCGCCTCCGTGACACAGAGAAGAGCAGTCTCAGTTGAATGACTAGTCTTGAAACCTGACTGATTTGGATCAAGAAGGTCATTCTGAGAGAGATAGCAGGAGAGCTGGCCAAGGACGGCACGTTCAAGAGTTTTGGAGAGAAAAGAAAGAAGGGATACTGGTCTGTAGTTGTTGACATCGGAGGGATCGAGTGTAGGTTTTTTCAGAAGGGGTGCAACTCTCGCTCTCTTGAAGACGGAAGGGACGTAGCCAGCGGTCAAGGATGAGTTGATGAGCGAGGTGAGGTAAGGGAGAAGGTCTCCGGAAATGGTCTGGAGAAGAGAGGAGGGGATAGGGTCAAGCGGGCAGGTTGTTGGGCGGCCGGCCGTCACAAGACGCGAGATTTCATCTGGAGAGAGAGGGGAGAAAGAGGTCAAAGCACAGGGTAGGGCAGTGTGAGCAGAACCAGCGGTGTCGTTTGACTTAGCAAACGAGGATCGGATGTCGTCGACCTTCTTTTCAAAATGGTTGACGAAGTCATCCGCAGAGAGGGAGGAGGGGGGAGGAGGGGGAGGAGGATTCAGGAGGGAGGAGAAGGTGGCAAAGAGCTTCCTAGGGTTAGAGGCAGATGCTTGGAATTTAGAGTGGTAGAAAGTGGCTTTAGCAGCAGAGACAGAAGAGGAGAATGTAGATAGGAGGGAGTGAAAGGATGCCAGGTCCGCAGGGAGGCGAGTTTTCCTCCATTTCCGCTCGACTGCCCGGAGCCCTGTTCTGTGAGCTCGCAATGAGTCGTCGAGCCACGGAGCAGGAGGGGAGGACCGAGCCGGCCTGGAGGATAGGGGACATAGAGAGTCAAAGGATGCAGAAAGGGAGGAGAGGAGGGTTGAGGAGGCAGAATCAGGAGATAGGTTGGAGAAGGTTTGAGCAGAGGGAAGAGATGATAGGATGGAAGAGGAGAGAGTAGCGGGGGAGAGAGAGCGAAGGTTGGGACGGCGCGATGCCATCCGAGTAGGGGCAGTGTGGGAAGTGTTGGATGAGAGCGAGAGGGAAAAGGATACAAGGTAGTGGTCGGAGACTTGGAGGGGAGTTGCAATGAGATTAGTGGAAGAACAGCATCTAGTAAAGATGAGGTCAAGCGTATTGCCTGCCTTGTGAGTAGGGGGGGAAGGTGAGAGGGTGAGGTCAAAAGAGGAGAGGAGTGGAAAGAAGGAGGCAGAGAGGAATGAGTCAAAGGTAGACGTGGGGAGGTTAAAGTCACCCAGAACTGTGAGAGGTGAGCCATCCTCAGGAAAGGAACTTATCAGGGCGTCAAGCTCATTGATGAACTCTCCAAGGGAACCTGGAGGGCGATAAATGATAAGGATGTTAAGCTTGAAAGTGCTGGTAACTGTGACAGCATGGAATTCAAAGGAGGCGATAGACAGATGGGTCAGGGGAGAAAGAGAGAATGTCCACTTGGGAGAGATGAGGATCCCAGTGCCACCACCCCGCTGACCAGAAGCTCTCGGGGTGTGCGAGAACACGTGGGCAGACGAGGAGAGAGCAGTAGGAGTAGCAGTGTTATCAGTGGTAATCCATGTTTCCGTCAGTGCCAAGAAGTCGAGGGACTGGAGGGAAGCATAGGCTGAGATGAACTCTGCCTTGTTGGCCGCAGATCGGCAGTTCCAGAGGCTGCCGGAGACCTGGAACTCCACGTGGGTCGTGCGCGCTGGGACCACCAGGTTAGAGTGGCGGCGGCCACGCGGTGTGAAGCGTTTGTATGGTCTGTGCAGAGAGGAGAGAAGAGGGATAGACAGACACATAGTTGACAGGCTACAGAAGAAGCTACGCTAATGCAAAGGAGATTGGAATGACAAGTGGACTACACGTCTCGAATGTTCAGAAAGTTAAGCTTACGTTGCAAAAAATCTTATTGACTAAAATGATATAGTACTGCTGGCTGGTGAAGTAGGCTAGCTAGCAGTGGCTGCGTTGTTGACTTTGTTTGAAAGTGTAGCTGGCTAGGTAACCTCGATAATTACTCTAAACTACACAATTATCTTGGATACAAAGACAGCAAAGACAACTATGTAGCTAGCTAACACTATGCTAATCAAGTCGTTCCGTTGTAATGTAATAGTTTCTACTATTCGGTAGAAGTTGGCTAGCTAGCAGTGTTGACTAGGTAGGAGAACGGCAGCACGGCGGACGAAAATAGCTGGCTAGCTAACCGATAATTACTCTAAACTACACAATTATCTTAGATACAAAGACAGCAAAGACAACTATGTAGCTAGCTAACACTACACTAATCAAGTCGTTCCGTTGTTCCGTTGTAATGTAATAGTTTCTAATAGTTTCTACAGTGCTGCTATTCGGTGGCTAGCTGGCTAGCTGGCTAGCTAGCAGTGTTGACTACGTTACGTTACGTTAGAAGGACGAAAATAGCTGGCTAGCGAACCTCGATAATTACTCTAAACTACACAATTATCTTTGATACAAAGACGGCTATGTAGCTAGCTAAGGTCAAACAAATCAAACCGTTGTACTGTAATGAAATGAAATGAAATGTAATACTACCTGTGGAGCGAAGCGGAATGCGACTACTCGCTCCAACCCGGAAGTGACCCGGAAGTGACCGATATATAAATGTATAAGATATTGGTCATTTGACCAAGATTCATATCCTATTTACTCAAGGAGAAGGCTTAATCTGACCATCTGTGTCTATGATATTGTCCCCAGATAGGCCATTTGATTTGAAGAGGTCCTGTTGTTTTAGTATCTGTGGCCTTTCAGAAAGTTGTGGTTTTAGACATGTTCTGTTTCAAACACCCAGTACACAAGAACAGGAAGCTGTAATAGAATCATCTGGGTTCATGTGGCTGACCCAACCAGTTGAACATGTCTTTTCATACAGTAGCATTATTTGAATTTGATCCAAGTTAAAAACACTTGGTAGAAGCTGTTTTAGAGCATATTTGCCTAGTAGTTGTCCTAACTGACAAATTATGAGGAACTAACAATGGACAATTGTACTTGAAATTAACTTATTTTACTTTGAAATGTAGCATACATAAATGGTCATTTATACTGTAGATAAATGCTTGACCAAAAATGTCAATAATAAGATTTGCATTAGATCACATTTTCTAACTTTTTATTGACCCCAAAATGTAATAAAAGTATGTTACCGTCAGCAACAACAGAGAATTATTCAGATCTCTTTTCTTCTCTTCTATCACAGATTCATGCGATTATTATTTCCAACCTGGAACTGACTTCTCCATCCCTCTTAATTACAATGAATTGAGTTCGAAAGAAATAACCTGGAAACACAATGGCAACGTTATATTTAAAAGAAAGAATGGAAAGTTCAAACCAGGCAAGGCTGAGGACATCTTAGATGATGGGTCTCTCCAGCTCAAAGGCCTGGCGTTGGCAAACGAAGGTCCTTACACAGCAGAGGTGTTCAACAGCGAAGGGACAAGCATCAAAGAACAGTCCTTCAGGCTGTGTATGAAGGGTAAGCCTCTTTCTTTCCAACCATACAAGTACCGTATCCTCTCCTTTAGAGACACTGACATTTTGTTTCTCTGCAGAAAAGGTCTCCAAGCCCTCAGTGAAATTCACCTGTTCTGCTAAGGACGTCACCTTTACCTGTACCTTGACCAACACTGAGGGAGTGACTTTCAAGTGGAGCCAGAACGGACAGCCTTTAAACGGGGAAACAAAAACAACCTTTATCATCGATCTGAAACAACTGAAAGAGCTGGACACCTTCACCTGCTCTGCAGTCAACGAGGTCAGCATGGAGAAAAGTGACCCCATCAAACCAACATGCAACGGTACAGTATGTTTTGAAGGGCTCAATTGCAATTCTCTTTGTGTATCTCTCTGTCTTTCTTGTAAATGTAACAATGTCATCTATTTTTTAACAACTTCCTTTGCATGATTTGATATCGCAATTTTATCTCATTATTCGAATGATTTGTATGGATATTGTAAATGCTATTTAGATATTTTAAGATCATTATGTGTTACAATACTTAAGTAAAGAAATAAGTGTTTTTTTCCATGCCATGTAATTTATTTGATTTCAATTACCATTAATATATAAATGTATAAGATATTGGTCATTTGACCAAGATTCATATCCTATTTACTCAAGGAGAAGGCTTAATCTGACCATCTGTGTCTATGATATTGTCCCCAGATAGGCCATTTGATTTGAAGAGGTCCTGTTGTTTTAGTATCTGTGGCCTTTCAGAAAGTTGTGGTTTTAGACATGTTCTGTTTCAAACACCCAGTACACAAGAACAGGAAGCTGTAATAGAATCATCTGGGTTCATGTGGCTGACCCAACCAGTTGAACATGTCTTTTCATACAGTAGCATTATTTGAATTTGATCCAAGTTAAAAACATTTGGTAGAAGCTGTTTTAGAGCATATTTGCCTAGTAGTTGTCCTAACTGACAAATTATGAGGAACTAACAATGGACAATTGTACTTGAAATTAACTTATTTTACTTTGAAATGTAGCATACACAAATGGTCATTTATACTGTAGATAAATGCTTAACCAAAAATGTCAATAATAAGATTTGAATTAGATCACATTTTCTAACTTTTTATTGACCCCAAAATGTAATAAAAGTATGTTACCGTCAGCAACAACAGAGAATTATTCAGATCTCTTTTCTTCTCTTCTATCACAGATCCATGCGATTATTATTTCCAACCTGGAACTGACTTCACCATCCCTCTTAATTACAATGAATTGAGGTCGAAAGAAATAACCTGGAAACACAATGGCAACGTTATATTTAAAAGAAAGAATGGAATGTTCAAACCAGGCAAGGCTGAGGACATCTTAGATGACGGGTCTCTCCAGCTCAAAGGCCTGGCGTTGGCAAACGAAGGTACTTACAAAGCAGAGGTGTTCAACAGCGACGGGACAAGCATCCAAGAACAGTCCTTCAGGCTGTGTATGAAGGGTAAGCCTCTTTCTTTCCAACCATACAAGTACCGTATCCTCTCCTTTAGAGACACTGACATTTTGTTTCTCTCCAGAAAAGGTCTCCAAGCCCTCAGTGAAATTCACCTGTTCTGCTAAGGACGTCACCTTTACCTGTACCTTGACCAACACTGAGGGAGTGACTTTCAAGTGGAGCCAGAACCGACAGCCTTTAAACGGGGAAACAAAAACAACCTTTATCATCGATCTGAAACAACTGAAAGAGCTGGACACCTTCACCTGCTCTGCAGTCAACGAGGTCAGCATGGAGAAAAGTGACCCCATCAAACCAACATGCAACGGTACAGTATGTTTTGAAAGGCTCAATTGCAATTCTCTTTGTGTATCTCTCTGTCTTTCTCTTTCTCTCTGTTTTTCTTCTATTTTCAGGAAAAAAGTGACCAATATTTAAGATTGGTGGAGCACCACATAAAAAAGAAAGTAAAACATCTCATTTGTCTCTCCTCTGCTCCACCCCTCATCCCCCACCCTCCTCTCAGCTGTCTCAAAATCGGGTGATCGGCATTTACTGTTTGGTTTTGATTTCTAGACCATGGTGGGCATCCTGACCGGGGGAGGGGGCTTGGTACTCCTCCTCATCATCATCACCTTGGTGTGCTGTTGCCTCAGCCGACGCAAGAGCCATATGCGCTTTGAAGGTAATCACTTCAGACCAAAGCTCAAATGGCTATGGCTATTGTGTTGGTGTTCTGTGCACAGAAACATTTATGGTATCTACAGTATCTTTCTTTTGTTCCCTCCCTAATTTCATCTGTTCATTCTCCTTCACAGAGGAAAGAGTTGAGACTAGCCCCCCTGACCAAGACCCAGCATCCTTTTTTCTTTTTCTTTTTTAAATTTAAGGGGTGGATCAGCTTAATATTGCGGAAAGAATGTTGCTTCCAATGTAATTGTCTGCATCATTTCCAGTCCCCCATATTTTTTGGGTAAATATATATATCCATACACGCATGCATACATATACACATATATACATACACATACCTATATAGACATACATACTTTTTTAAAGAATATACCTTTATTATTATTCCCCGCAAAACCTACCACCGATCCCCCAATTGGAGTAAACTAATAAACACTTCTGATTTTCTTCAATTTATACATCTTATACACATTTTACAGACACAGTCTACTTTACAATAGTTCTCTTGTTTGTTCTTAGTCCTTCCTCTATTTGTAACTGTGCTATTTCACAAAAGTTCCGAACCTATATACATTTTACAGATCCCGTATGCTTTACATTGTTTATCTTGTTATTAGTCCCACCCTTCAGCTCCATTCAACCCCTCCCATCTATCTCTCAACATCATCCATTTCGGATTTTTATTTGCCATATATTTTTCAACTGTGCTGTGATGCTTCACAAAATAATTGAACCTTCCTATTCTCATAGCTTCTACAGATTGTTAATTAAAAATAAACATTTTTGCTAAAATAATTATTATATTATTGATTGATTGACTATGGCTTTTCAAATCACCCAGTATTGCTATCTGTAGCGTTAGTTCTTGGCAAATGTAAATGCAATTCTTCAGCCATTCCTGGACCTGTGACCAAAAACAAGCTACATATGGACAATACCAAAATAAATGATCTAATGACTCTGCCTCCTCACAGCAGAATCTGCAGAGCTGGGAAGATTGTATCCCCCATATATATAACATTCTATTAGTTGCAAAAATTCGAAGTTTTGAATCCGGGGTTTTGCGTATCAATTCATAAACCATGTGCCATGGAATGGGTACATCAAATCTCTTCCCAACTATTTTGCAATTTATATGGCACAGCTGTCCGTTTTTTGGTCCTTAAATGAAATTGGTATATGTTTTTATTTATCACACTTTTCTTTAACCATTTATGTTCTTTAATACAGGGCCGACATACAAGTTCCTTACTTTTTCCCCCTTCTATTTGCCTCTTCCATTTTTGTGGTAATGCTGCAATTAATTGGTTGTAATTTTGGGGAGAGCAGACATTTCCATATGTCTGTGCAGCCCAGCCTCACATTCAATTCGCGCATATATGTACAAAATGTATTTCAGCAGATTTCGTGCGTTTTTGTGCATTTTTGGGGTGGTTCAATTCGTTTGAAAATACACGAATTTCTGTGCTACTTAATTCGTGCGAAAATACACGAATTTCTGTGCTACTTAATTCGTGCGAAAAGACACGAATTTAACCAGTTGGCGACACACAAGCCGTTGCAACAACCATAGACGCGATCGCCTGTATTTATTTATTTTACGTTATGAATATATAGATATTTTGTCTTTTTTTTAACCATATAACCATAAGAGGTTATATATATATTGTCTTTATTTAATCCCTATTAAAACATTGTGGTTTTATGCCTATATGTACTGTTTTCGATTTTTCTGAACAGACTTCAGTATAGAATGAATCATGCAATGCATGATGGCTAATGGTGTTTTATTCGGTTGTAGTTCCATGTATTTCTTAAAAAACAAACGTGTAAAACATTTTTATTGACCAGAATGTAACTGAAAATACAATGGCAGCCTTGCCATTGTCCATCAATAGCAAAACATTTTTTTTTCGTATAACATTTGGGGAAACGTATGCAGTCATTGTAGTCTTACATTTTGTTGGCCAACCAAAATTACCAAAACGTTAACCCGTAATAAGGCTAGGGTGGCTGAGTGTAAATACATGGCTCTGAGTGTATTTACCGTCAGTGTGAAATAGCTAGAAAGCTTTCGTATTTCCACTTGGCTGCACCTACGGTTACGATAACGATAAATCAAGTGCAATACCTGCGTCGACCTGTGTCGAGCAGCAAAACACCGGAAAGCTTCTAGCCTACCGGAAAGTTACAAGAAGAACAAGAATAGTTACCTCATCCGGTCATGTGACACTCTGGATGCCCCCTAAAAGCAATTTCAACCGTTTTGAAAAATGACGCCTGGTAACCCCAAAAAAATACCAGGTGCATGAAAAGTTTGGACTTAGAATATTTTTTGAAAACCTCCATAAATCACTCAGGCCATTGACTCGAGAAGAAAAAACATAAAATATTTTCCAGAAGAAAAAACAGAATATTTTTTGAAAACCTCCATAAATCACTCAGGCCAGCACCCATTGATTTGGGGCGGTAGTATAGCGCTCCCAGAGCGGGTATGGAAGTCTGGATCCCCCCTAAAAGCATTTAAGGCTCTGTGTGTCTTTAAGCACCATACTTTTTCACTCCGTCCTTGCTGTGTGTGTGTGTGAGAGAGCTTTTCTTTGACATCTGTTTAGCGAAATTACTGATTTACAGTTCATGAGGGTTGACCGATTCACACATTTAAAGTTTTGGAAAGATCTGACTTTTTTAAACCTTCGAAACAGCACCTATGACCCCATTTTAAGGCACTTCCGGTTGGCACAGGAAGCTATAAGTAAATACATATCCTGATCGGGTATGCTTTTACAGAATCCTGAGTTTTAAGTCTATACGTTAAGAACTGACTGATTTACACAGGGTTGAATGCACTATATATCACAAACTGCTGGTTGGGTATGGCAAAACACTTTTAGGGTGATTTTATCACTTCCGGTTGCTCCAGGAAGCTTAGAATCAACACAGGTAGACCTCATAGTGGCTTGATGGATTGTCATTGAAGACAGGTTCATAAGACATTCATAACCCACATAGGCTTCAGGTTGAATTTAGGGGTGCAGGCAATGTGTTCCTATGGGGTGAGATGTCATTGTAAACTGTTTGATGTAAACACCTTCTTTTAACTGTTAAGGGTTAATGCCACACGGTCAAGGTTAGGCTTGCACAGAGACCTTAGGAACGTTCCTGAGGTCAAATTGTGCTTCTAAACCTTAACAGTTCTCTCTCTGTCTCCCAAAAGCAAAAGACTTGAAATGTAGGTCAAGGGTCATCTTCTTGTCACTGTCGCTGCGCTCAGACCGAGCAAGCTACGGTCAAGCGGGGCATCTCGTTGAACTCGGCACGGCTATGGTGATGTCATTTTTAGTGGTGATTTCAGAATGCTATTTTGGTGTTTTTTCACTGTTGAAACATATTGCAAATGCACAAAAGTCAACTAGCAAGTCAGTGTCCATCAGCCAATTAGATATTTTCAGACACCAAACTGATACCATCTGACTCCAAACTCACTTTTTCCAACTCGTTTAGAAGCCAACTATCACATATTTCAGAGCAGGCCCAAAATTCACAGCGCCTTCCATTTAAACCATAATAAAACAAATAATACATAGTTATGTTCTAGCTGCGGGTCCAGTTCTCACATTATGTTTAGCCCTATGTAAGGCGACCTCTAATCCCAAGTTTCGGCTCGATAGGTCATTCGGTGCCCGAGCAAAACCTTAATTGGTGCTGAAATTCCACTTTTTTCCATGCCTTGCTACGGGGTCCTTGAATGAGCTATCGGACAGAAATGTCGGGGTCCGTCTCTATGGCCCGAGCCGGTTTCAATGCACCTAGTCTTGCAACTCTGGGACTTTTCTAAATGTCACCATTTTCGTAATGCTCAAAATGAATTGAAGTCAATGCAAATGCACGAGGCTTTTTATCGGTCCGAGAACCTTCTAGAGCCACATAACTCACCGTGCTTAATCGACCTGAGCTCTAGAACAGGTTTGTAAAGTTTCAGAACTCTAGGTCTGACGGTTCTTTAAAAGTTCGAACAAAAGTAACTATTGCAGGCACTGTCTGCCTCTAAGCCCCTCAGTGTGTCACTCCATCCTTTCTGTGTGGGTGTGTAAATTTTTCCTTGAAATCTGATGGGATGAAGGACTGATTTACAGTTCATGAGGGTTGCCTACTCACATATATTAAGTTTTGGAAAGATTTGACTTTTTTAACCCTTCGAAACAGCCCTTTTGACACGAATTATGGCACTTCCGGTTGGCACAGGAAGCTGAAAGTAAACACATATCCTCATTGGAGTGGGCTTTACAGAATCCTGAGTTTTAAGTCTATACGTTAAGAACTCACTGATTTACATAGGGTTGAATGCACTATTTCTCTCAAACTGCAGGTTGGGTATGGCAAACACTTTTAGGGTGATTTAACCACTTCCGGTTGCTCCAGGAAGCTTAGAATCGCCACAGGTAGACCTCATAGTGGCCTGATGGATTGTCATCGAAGACAGGTTCATAAGGCATTATTAACCCACATAGGCTTCAGGTTGAATTTAGGGGAGCAGGCAATGTATTCCTATGGGGAGACATGTCATTGTAAACTGTTTGATGTAAACACCTTCTTTTAACTGTTAAGGGTTAATGCCACACGGCCAATGTTAGGCTTGCACAGATCGGGAGGACCTTAGGAACGTTCCTGAGGTCAAATTGTGCTTCTAACCTTAACGGTTCTCTCTCTGTCTCCCAAAAGCAAAAAAATATGAAATTGAGGTCAAAGGGTCATTTGGGTCCTTCTTCTTGTCCCTGTCGCTCAGACCGAGCGAGCTACGGTCAAGCGGGGCATCTCGTTGAACTCGGCACGGCCTGGAGATAATGGCAATGCCATTGCAGGCTTTGTGTGTCTTTAAGCACCGTACTTTTTCACTCCATCCTTTTATCCCCTTTTCTTCAAGCGGGGCATCTCGTTGAACTCGGCACGGCCTGGAGATAATGGCAATGCCATTGCAGGCTTTGTGTGTCTTTAAGCACCGTACTTTTTCACTCCATCCTTTTATCCCCTTTTCTTCGTGGTATCCAATCGCTAGTAATTACTATCTTGTCTCATCGCTACAACTCCTGTATGGGCTCAGGAGAGACGAAGGTCGAAAGCCACGCGTCCTCCGAAGCACAACCCAACCAAGCCGCACTGCTTCTTAACACAGCGCGCCTCCAACCCGGAAGCCAGCCGCACCAATGTGTCGGAGGAAACACCGTGCACCTGGCCCCCTTGGCTAGCGCGCACTGCCCCCGGCCCGCCACAGGAGTCGCTGGATCGCGATGAGACAAGGATATCCCTACCGGCCAAACCCTCCCTAACCCGGACGACGCTAGGCCAATTGTGCGTCGCCCCACGGACCTCCCGGTCGCGGCCGGCTGCGGCAGAGCCTGGGCGCGAACCCAGAGACTCTGGTGGCGCAGCTAGCACTGCGATGCAGTGCCCTAGACCACTGCGCCACCCGGGAGGCAGATCTGACCTTTTTAACCCTTCGAAACTGACCCTATGGCACCATTTGAAGGTACTTCCGGTTGACATAGGAAGCTGAAAGTGAACACATATCCTCCTTGGGGTAGGCTCTTATATAATATTGAGTTTTAAGTCTTTATGTTAAGAACTGACTTATTTACAGAGGGTTAAATGAGTGTGTGTTATTTCATAAAATCACATAAAATCACAGAATTCTGGCAGAGCTTCGAGACCCACTTAAAAAATGTTCGTCTGAACACACTGCAACTGGATCTGTAACTTTTTTTTTTTGAACTCCTTTTTGTGAACATTACCAATTTGTCAATGTACGATTTCTCTTAAATTACGATAGATAAATGGCTGGTTCTTTTTTTTCCTGACACCGTATGCTTATGTACTTCGACGTGAAGCGGTCAAATTAGCACCCTACTTTGCGTTTTTGACCTTTAATCCCAGATAAATGGCCATAACTCAAAAAGCGTTGAGGCCTCGACGCCATCTTGTTCGGGGCCAACTGTCCATTACGTCTTCGAAATATTTTCCGTTTAGGAGAAAAGGCCACATGCATTTGCAATGTGCTTGTGCATTTGCAATATTATTTATTTTCCCTCTGGTGGGAATTTCCGAGACTGCGGAAAAATGACCAAAATTTGTTCTTTTTATAAAACGGAAACCGAACGTCCGAGAGATTTCGTTTGATGACTTCCTGAAAGATCTCTCTCCCGCGCACGGCCCGACGCCGTCCGCGAATTTTAGAAACGTTGCAGGACGTCTAGTAAGGGACCATACATTTGCAATGTGGCGTTTCTCACTAACCATATGGTGAGTGCTAAAATGTTCCCTTAAGGTATGGAAAGGCCTTGGAAAGGCCATAAGTGTAAGCCAACATAATTCATTATTTTACATTAACATGTAATACATGCATTATGAAGAAAATGGTGTAATTTAGTCTCCATGAAATATGAAATGGGTTATGAAGAAAATCGTGTATGGTTGCCTACATGACAAAAAGGCGTTCTGATTACAAGTGCACCAGTATCAAGCGAAATCAAGCACAGAAAACAGCATTGGCATTAATAAAACAATATTTCCCACGAATTAAGTCGCACGTAAATGTGCGTCTTTTCTCAAAAATTCTGTTCAGCAAGTCTAAAACAGTACATATAGGCATACAACGACACATTTTAAAACATGGTTAAACAAAGACAACATTTCTGTATATTCATGACGTTGAATTAGCCATTAAGAAGAACAAAAATGAAATACAAATTATCGCGTCTATATGGTTGTTGCAAAGGCTTGTGTAGCCTACTGGTTAAATTTGTGTCTTTTCGCACGAATTAAGAAGCACATAAATTCGTGTCTTTTCTCACGAATTAAGCCAGACGAAAACGCACAAAAACGCACGAAATCTGCTGAAATACATTTTGTACATATATGCGCGAATTGAATGTGAGACTGTGTTGGTCTGTGTTAGCTGCATGTGTGACAACTCCACCAGTCCTATTTATGATATCATTCACTAAAATTATACCTTTTGTAAACATTTCTTCGATAAATACAGTTTTATTTATCAATTAGTATATTTGAATTTAACCACAATATTTGTTGTACTATTTGTTCCGTCCTTTCAGGTGGATTAATCTGAAATTGCAACCAACTTTCTAAGGCTTGTTTAAAAAATAAAGATATTTTGGAGATTATTTCCTTTTCAAACAACCGAAAGTGAGCAGGTGTAATCTGAATAAAGGGGAAAAGGCCCTTTATTCAGAATAAAGGAATATAGGATGAGACATTCGTACCAATTGACTAGAGAACCAGTTTGGATTTAAGTATAACTTTTGTATGACTGATGCCTTTAGTGAGAGGTCTAATGCTTTAATATCTAATAATTTCTTCCCTCCGAATTCATATTCTTTATATAAATAGGCCCTTTTAATTTTATCTGGCTTGCCGTTCCAAATAAAATTGAATATTTTTTGTTCATATAATTTAAAAAGCAGGTCACTAGGTGTAGGCAAAACCATAAGCAAATAGGTAAACTGTGATATAACTAAAGAGTTAATCAGGGTGATTTTTCCCCAAATAGACAGGTATTTTCCTTTCCATGGTAGCAAGATCTTATCTATTTTTGCTAACTTTCTATAAAAATTTATTGGAGTTAGATAATTTCTTTATTTTGGGATTTGTTTACTATACATAACTTAAACCCATTTTATAAGAGATTCCCCAAAATTGAAATATTCTAGGCATTTATATATAAACTCTAGTCGTACTTTGTCAAAAGCCTTTTCAAAATCAGCTATGAAAACCAGGCCTGGTGTCCCCGATATTTCATAGTGTTCTATTGTTTCCAGTACTTGTCTTATATTATCTCCAATGTATCCTCCATGTAAAAAACCTGTCTGATTAGGATGAAAATTGGATGAAAGTATCTGACAATACTTTTTTAATTCTATGCGCCAAGCATTTTGGTAGGATTTTTGCATCACAACACTGAAGTGTAAGAGGTCTCCAATTTTTTAAATGGACTGGATCTTTATATATACCACTTGGGTCCTGTTTCAGTAATAATGATATCAGACCTTCTTGTTGCGTGTCTGATAATCTAACATTTATATAGGAGTGGTTAAAACAAGCTAATAATGGTCCTTTGAGTATATAAAAAAAAGTTGTGTATACTTCCACTGGTATGCCATCCAGCCCTGGAGTTTTCCCATCCTTAAAGGCCCCAATTGCATCAAGCAGTTCCTCCTCTGTAATTTGGCCTTCACATGAGTCTTTCTGTACAGATGTTAATTTTACATTATTATTAGGAAAAAAATCCATACAATAAGTTTCAGTTAGTGGAGATGGAGGAGCCTGAAACGAAAACATATTCTTAAAGTACTTTACTTCCTCTTTAAAAATATAATTTGGTGAATCATGCGTGACTCCATCATTTGTAACAAGTTTTAATTAAAAAAAATTGGTAGCATTTCTATATTGAAGATTGAAAAAGAATTTTGTGCATTTTTCCCAATTTTCCATCCAGTTCGCTTTATTTTTTATAATATATTACACTGGATCTTTCTTGAATAGGTTCCTCCATTTCTTTTTGTTTTTCGTCTAACTTATTCTGTGCCTCTATGGTACCGTTTTTATTGCTATCTAACTGTACTGTTAGTCCTTCAATTTCCTTTGTTAATATGGACTCTTTTGATCTTAATTGATTTTGTTTTATAGATGAGTACTGAATTGCATTCCCTTTAAAGGCACATTTAAAAGTGTCCCATACAATAAGGGGATTTGCTGTACCTATGTTATGTCTGAAAAAGTAAGTTATAAATTATTCTGTCCTAGTTCTAAACAATTTATCATCTAGTAGGCTTTGATGAAATTTCCAATATCCTCGCCCACGTGGAAATTCTGTAAGAGTAATATATATGCCAATTATGTGATGATCCGATCACATTCTGTCCCCTATCAACACTTTTTTAACTTTTGGTGCCAGAGAGAATGGTATAAGAAAGTAGTCAAGACGACTAGCTTGATTAAGCCTCCGCCATGTATATCTCACTAGGTCAGGGTATTTAAATCTATATATATACACTAATTCCAATATATCCATGACATTCATCATTTCCTTAAGTGCCTGAGTGTGATAGTTTGTAGTGTGATTTCCTTTCCGGTCCATAGAGGTATTTAAGACCGTATTAAAATCTGCCACCATAATAATAGAGTCTAGTGTTGCTTGTAGAGTTGATAAATTCTTATATTTTCAAAGAAGCTTGGATCATCATTATTCGGACCGTATAGGTTAATAAGCCATATCTGTTTATTGTCCAATAACATATTTAAAATAATCCATCTACCTTGAGGATCTGTTTGGACAATTTGCACATTTGGATCAAAATTATTGTTAATTAAAACCATCACCCCTTTTGAATTTCTTTGCCCATGGGAGAAGTATATTTCGCCCCCCCAGTTATTTTTCCACAAACCTCATCTAAAACTGTTGAATGGTTTTCCTGTAAACAATAGATATTATATTCCTTCTCTTTTAGCCAGGTAAATACTGATTGTCTTTTCTTATTATCTGCTAGGCCATTACAATTGTAACTGGCTATACTTATTTCACCACTTACCATAATGAGACACAACTTTCAATTCTTTTTATCAAAATATATGTTTGTAAACGTACCATTAAAAAGTAACATGATGATTGAGTGTCTATGTAGCTGTACCATGATATTTGCATTTCTACTAAGTTAAACTCCAATTGATCCCTACTATTCCACCCGCTAAAAGCCCTCCTCATCCCAATGCCCGGCAGACCACCCTCGACCCCCTGTATCCCATAGCCCATAACCGACTGGGATCCATCCTTTGAAAAGAGCACACAGTGCCATTTACCGAATTGAAGTAGATTAACTGCCAAATGCATTTCCATCGCCCTCACCTCGATTTGTATTATATATAGCTGTGGATCAGCCTCTATTGTCCCTAACATCTTTTACTCCTTCACAACAGTTGTGGGATACACACATACACCCACACACACTCAACCCTTACCCCCACACAACCATAAACTCACTTTCTCAACAATTGCACCAACCCAGAGCCCAACTCAAGATAGATCTTTGATTTACAAATGCACTTGCAGTTGCAGCTGCATGAGAAGGCCTGCAAGACCACACAAAAAATGGGCAAAAATTGAGAGATTTTATTTACCATTGTCACATCCTAGATGATGGAGGTCAAATGTACACCTTTTCCCTGAAACACCCACAATACGGTCACCCGTATTGACCATATTCCCAAGCATCTCCATGCAGTCCGACTTTGATTTTGTGCCACCAGGGTCACAATAATATACCCCCTCTCTGAATGTCCGAGTTCTCATTAGCAGCTTGGAGAATTTCTTTGTGTAGTATGCTCTCCCTTTAGGGGGCTTTGGCTTTGCATGACCAACCCTGCCAAGCAGGCTCAGAATCTTGAGGGGGCAGTGCTGCTCTTGGTCTCTGACCTCATTTGGCTGCATACAGACAGCTGACAGCAGGCACATAAAACAGTTAGGGACTTCTCCTTAGTATCTGGGTCATTCAGGTGGGTGTCTAGGGTATAGGGTCATGGACCGTACCATTAAAATAGGATCATAAATAATTTGATATAATTTATTTGAAAAATGTAGTTCCCCATGGTAGGACAATAATAAATCAAATGTATCATTTATTTTTAAAACTGTTCCACCATGATAGGACAATACATAAATAAGACGTATAATTCATTTTAAAGTATATCCATCATCTGAACAACATTGAAAGCCCTCTCATACCCCGGCTCACAGCAATACATTGGCTCTGGGATATGCAACCATTTCATTACTCACTCACTCAACTTTCCAAACATAACAAATAAAATAAACACACACCACACCATCCACACATACTGTGCCTCCTGTTTAATGTGCCTCCTGTTTACTTAGTTTCTATCTTCACTATGTTGAATTAGTGCTTGTGTGTTTAATTAGTTATATGAGAAGATATATAGAAAAGCTATATTTTTTATTGTATTGTTTCAATCCATAACTGGGATTGACCCAGCATCCTTCTCAACCAGAGGGCCAGAAGCAAAGGCAGAGACCCCCCGGTGAGGCCCCACCTGGTTCCACCGGCCCCAGGCCCACGGCAAGAGCCTCCAGCTAGGCCGCGCCCCAACCCAGAGCCCAGGCTCGAGGGAGGCCTCCACAGACACCAATGGATGACGATGAAGAGCATCCCCCACCGCTACCCCAGCCCAGGAATAAAGGCCCTCACCCCCCCAGGCAATGAGTCTGGAAACAGGTTTAGCCTATATACTTTCTGATCCAAGGAAAGGAGTTTTAGCAGTCTACATGTTGAAAATGTTGTTATCTAAAGAATAGAAAAGGAAGGAAAATACCCACACAGTGTTCTTTTCATCCAATGCCTTTTCAAAATTATGTTTCATTGTTTTTATGTTGAGTGTTTATCAAAATCATCCATAGGTTGTAGCCTACCTATCTATCCACCTCCTCTTGAAGTAGTGATCTTAACTTGATGTCTGGGTGGTTGTCAATAAAAAGTAAAGAATTACAGGCACATACTGTAGTCATTGACATAATTATATTATTGCAGACCACAAAGGTAATGATGTGTTTTGAGGCAATGTATGGCATCTTTTGATGATTAATAGCTAATAGCTGGGTTCACTTGAAATACTATTTAGGGTAATTCAATTACTTTCAAATACATTTTGAAGTTAGTGTATGGATATTTCTATTTGAAAAGTAGTTGAATATTGGAATGCATTTGGAAATACACTTAAATTATTGGCATGTATTTGAACATACTCAAATACACAGACAAATGTATTTTCAAATACAAATATTGAAATACTCCCATGCATTTGAACCCGGGTCTGCTTGGTATTTGAAATAATGTATTCTAAAATAAATATTTGAAAATTGTTTAAAATAGTATTCTATTCATAGAAATAATTTCAAATACTTCCAATGGAAGTAGTTGATTCGGTCAACATTATTTGAAAATACTCAAATACATAGGAAATAGGTATTTGAAATACAAATAATTAAAATACACATATTTGAACCAAGATCTGATAGCTAACAATTGCAACATGATAACAATAGTTCTGAAAATGTTTCTGTTCTGTTTGGATTCTGCATTCTGCTCTTTTTCTTCCCTCTGTCTCTTTCCGGACTCCCAACACCAAACCTGATTCTGGTTGTTCAGTTTGTGATGGAGAACAACTCATTAAATAGCATCTGTATCAGTGGATCCTGCATTCCTGCCTTGTCCAGTAATGGCTTCTTCTCTCCCTCACCCTCTCCAGTTTTGCTGGTCTGGTTGATCCGATTGACCGGATTGGAAAGTATGAGCTGTGGTGTCACCAAGGGAGATGACAGTAGAGGTCGACCGATTATGATTTTTCAACGCCGACACCGATACTGATTATTGGAGGACCAAAAAAAGCCGATACCAATTAAATCGTTCGATTTTTATATTTATATTTGTAATAATGACAATTACAACAATACTGAATGAACACTTATTTTAACTTTATATAATACATCAATAAAATCAATTTAGTCTCAAATAAATAATGAAACATGTTCAATTTGGTTTAAATAATGCAAAAACAAAGTGTTGGAGAAAGTAAAAATGCAATATGTGCCATGTAAAAAAGCTAACGTTTAAGTTCCTTGCTCAGAACATATGAAAGCTGGTGGTTCCTTTTAACATGAGGGCTCAATATTCCCAGGTAAGAAGTTTTAGGTTGTAGTTAGAGGAATTATAGGACTATTTCATATACCTTTGACTATTGGATGTTCTTATAGGCACTATAGTATTGCCAGAGTAACAGTATAGCTTCCGTCCCTCTCCTCGCCCCTACCTCGGCTCGAATCAGGGATACATCGACAACAGCCACCCTCGAAGCATCGTTACCCATCGCTCCACAAAAGCCGCGGCCCTTGCAGAGCAAGGGGAACAACTACTTCAATGTCTCAGAGTGAGTGACGTCAACGATTGAAACGCTAATTATCGCGCACCCCACTAACTAGCTAGCCATTTCACATCGGTTACATCAGCCTAATCTCGGGAGTTGATAGGCTTGAAGTCATAAACAGCTCAATGCTTGAAGCACAGCGAAGAGCTGCTGGCAAATGCACGAAAGTGCTGTTTGAAGGAATGCTTACAAGCCTGCTGCTGCCTACCACCGCTCAGTCAGGCTGCTCTATCAAATATCAAATCATAGACTTAATTATAACATAACAACACACAGAAATACGAGCCTTAGGTCATTAATATGGTCAATTCCGGAAACTATCATTTCGAAAACAAAACGTTTATTCTTTCAGTGAAATACGGAACCGTTCCGTATTTTATCTAACGGGTGGCATCCCTAAGTCTAAATATTGCTGTTACATTGCACAACCTTTAATGTTATGTCATAATTATGTACAATTCTGTCAAATTAATTACGGTCTTTATAGGAAGAAATGGTCTTCACACAGTTTGCAACGAGCCAGGCAGCCCAAACTGCTGCATATACCCTGACTGCTTGCACGGAACGCAAGAGAAGTGACACAATTTCCCTAGTTAAAAGAAATTCATGTTAGCAGGCAATATTAACTAAATATGCAGGTTTAAAAATATATACTTGTGTATTGATTTTAAGAAAGGCATTGATGTTTATGGTTAGGTACACATTGGTGCAACGACAGTGCTTTTTTCACAAATGCGCTTGTTATAAATCATCACCCGTTTGGCGAAGTAGGCTGTGATTCGATAAGAAATGAACAGGCCCCGCATCAATTATATGCAACGCAGGACAAGCTAGATAAACTAGTAATATCATCAACCATGTGTAGTTAACTTGTGATTATGTTAAGATTGATTGTTTTTTATAAGATAAGTTTAATGCTAGCTAGCAACTTACCTTGGCTTCTTGTGCACTCGCGTAACAGGTAGTCAGCCTGCCACGCAGGTTCCTCGTGGAGTGCAATGTAATCGGCCACATTATGTGTCCAAAAATGTCAATTTCCGATTGCAATGAAAACTTGAAATCGGCTCTAATTAATCTTCCATTCCGATTAATCGGTCGACCTCTAGCTGACAGATCTTGATTGATCCACGGAATTTGCATGGCCTTAGTTACAAAAACAAGGCAGAGGAAAGAAGGGAAGTCAGTGGGTATGCAGGTATGAAGATACTAGAGAGATTAGAAAGAAAGGGAAATGCAAGTTCAGACAAAGTGACAGATTTGCATATTTGTATTTTGTGAATTGAATTGTTGCCATGGTACCTTAAAATTCACAGGTGACTTCAAATGAAATCAAATTTTATCTGTCACATACACATGGTTAGCAGATGTTAATGCGATGTTAATTCTAGTTCCGACAATGCAGTAATAACCAACAAGTAATCTAACCTAACAATTCCACAACTACTATATCATACACACAAGTGTAAAGGGATAAAGAATATGTACATAAATATAAATGAATGAGTGATGGTACAGAACGGCATAGGCAAGATGCAGTAGATGGTATAGAGTACAGTCTATACATATGAGATGAGTAATGTAGGGTATGTAAACATAAAGTGGCATAGTTTAAAGTGGCTAGTGATACATGTATTACATACAGATGGCAAGATGCAGTAGATGATATAGAGTACAGTATATACATATGAGATGAGTAATATAGGGTATGTAAACATTATATTAAGTGGCATTGTTTAAAGTGGCTAGTGATAGATAATTTCCATCAATTCCCATTATTAAAGTGGCTGGAGTTGAGTCAGTATGTTGGCAGCGGCCACTAAATGTTAGTGGTGGCTGTTTAACAGTCTGATGGCCTTGAGATAGAAGCTGTTTTTCAGTCTCTCGGTCCCTGCTTTGATGCACCTGTACTGACCTCGCCTTCTGGATGATAGCGGGGTGAACAGGGACGTCATATGTTACCATTGTCTTTCATTTTCAGGCTTCCTGCTTGTTCGTGCCCAATAACGCCTGTATCCGCTCTTGATTAGATTACAATGGTGCCAGGACCTTCTCAGTGTCCTAATATAAATATGTATTATGCCTATAGTTCATCTGTTGGTCATTTGGCTGGCCCCCTCTTTTGTATGTCCCTCTGACCTCGGTGTGTCCAGCTATTCTATGCACTTATGGCCTTGCTTTAGTTTCCTGTTTTTACCAGCCTGTATCCATTCACTTCCACAATAGTCGTTGGGAACCTTTTTGTGTTTGAACCTTTTACATTTTTAACCTTTACAAAATGTGTTACATCCCCGTCTTTAGCTGGTACCTAAAAATAGGTCCCGATCCATCATTGGATCACAAGTCCCGACCTTCCATTTAAGAAACAATGACTTCCACTCTCTGCTGAAAGGTCTGTATTTCTCCACCAATCATACCCTCTGCCTCATACACCCCGCTGAGCTGCTTGGTCAGCTGTCTGATTGTGATTTATCCTGTTGTAGTGTTCAAGGATGTCCTTCCTTTATATTCACAAAATTCCCGTATCCTGACAGTGTCCCATTCCACCTCCTTGTTTACACAATTTTCCAGTGGATCTCTAGTAGAACTCCACCAGGGATCCCAGGATCGATGATGACATTCCTGTTTGTGATGACATAACGTGTTGGTGAAGCTGCAGCTGCAATGGGAAAAGAGCAGAGTTACACCCTTAGAAATAGAATCATAATTCCGGTAGGTCTACTTAAATTCTATTTCTATGGTTGCATCATCACTCTTAACATGTCATAGCCTTTAGTGGAGTGTTAACATCTTGTCCTACCCAGTAATAACAGCCCAGTATACATTCAGCTGTGAAGTAGGCCTACCTTTCACCTTTAAAATACACAATGGCACAGTCTATATAGTTCACATGTTCTTATAATGCACACCCTTAAAACTTCTTATGGCTGCAGGGGCAGTATTGAGTAGCTTGGATGAAAGGTGCCCAGAGTTAACGGCCTGCTCCTCAGTCCCAGTTGCTAATATATGCATATTATTATTAGTATTGTATAGAAAACACTCTGAAGTTTCTAAAACTGTTTGAATGATGTCTGTGAGTATAACAGAACTCATATGGCAGGCAAAAACCTGAGAAGAAATCCAAACAGGAAGTGAGAAATCTGAGGTTGGTCGATTTTCAACCCAGCCCCTATTGAACACACAGTGGGATATGGATCTGTTTGCACTTCCTACGGCTTGCACTAGATGTCAACAGTCTGTAGAACCTTGAATGAGGCTTCTACTGTAATGTGGAGCCGGATGGGAGCTGTTTGAGTCAGTTGTCTGGCAGAGAGCCAGGTCCTGGTCATGCGCATTTCACATGATAGCGACCTGCGTTCCATTGCTTCTCTACAGACAAAGGAATTCTCCGGTTGGAACGTTATTGAATATTTATGATAATAAAATCCTAAAGATTGATTCTATACTTAGTTTGACAAGTTTCTTCGACCTGTAATATAACTTTCGGAAGTTTTCGTCCGACGTTCGGCTGGACCTGCATGAGCGTTTGGATATGTGTACTAAACGGGCTAACAAAAGTAGCTACTTGGACATAAATAATGGACATTATCGAACAAAACAAACAGTTATTGTGGAACTAGGATTCCTGGGAGTGCATTCTGTGCATTCTGATGAAGATCATCAAAGGAAAGGGAATATTTATAATGTTATTTTTGATTTCTGTTGTATCCAACATGGCGGATAAAACAAAAACAAATCTGAGCCCCGTCTCAGATTGCATGGTTTGCTTTTTCCGTAAAGTTTTTTTGAAATCTGACACAGCGGTTGCATTAAGAACAAGTGTATCTTTAATTCTATGTAAAACATGTATCTTTCATCAAAGTTTATGAGTATTTATGTTATTTGACGTGGTTCTCTGCAATTTCTCCGGATATTTTGGAGGCATTTCTGAACATGGCGCCAATGTAAACTGAGGTTTTTGGATATAAATATTAACTTTATCGAACAAAACATATGTTTTGTTTAACATGAAGTCCTATAAGTGTCATCTGATGAAGATCAAAGGTTAGTGATTAATTTTATCTCTACGTGTGCTTTTTGTGACTCCTCTCTTTGGCGTGAAAAATGGCTGAATTTTTCTGTGACTTGGTGGTGACCTAACATAATCATTTGTGGTGCTTTGTGGCGCCCTGCACTTTCACTGGCTGTTGTCATATCATCCCGTTAACGGGATTGCATTCATAAGAAGTTCTAGGCTCAATAGTCTGCACCCTAACAAACATTAATGAAAAAAGATTAAACTGGCACCCGCTGGATGGCTGTTTCAAAACACTTGTCAGTTTACACTCGACTGAAATCTCCTCTGTTTCACTTGAGTGCGTCTAGACTATAATTATGAATACCTGCGGGAAATATAGTCACTTACCATTCATTAATTATCTGCCACAAATGCAACAGAAGATGGTGACTAATACTATTACAGTTAGAATTGATCGTCCTTGGTCAGCCAAGTGAGATCCATGAAGTCAAAGTGATACGGTTATTTCTTCATTTTTATACGGGCCTACTCCTCAGGCATTTTTGAAAGTCGGGACAAAAGCAACTTTTTCTCACAACCTTTTAAAAATATTAACATTTGAAATATGTATTTTTTTTATATAGCAAAGTATCAGCCCTCACACCATGTAAAGGATCATGGTGATGTTCTTAAGACTCTCTTCCCACATGTGAAGGCTTCTCCGCCCAACCTATCAGGAGGAACTGAGCATTGTCTGCGCCCCGGAGACTTCCTGGTGGTAAAAGACTACAGAAGGAAGAGCTGGAAGGATCCTCGTTGGAGAGGACCATATCAGGACCAGAATCAGGGCCGGGATTCCAACCTGCCTAAATATCAGATGAGGACACCAACTAAGGAATCTGGAGATGGAGGGGGGGAAGGAGAGAGAGAGAGAGATGGGGAAGTGAAGAAAGCGAGTGAGGGAGAGAAAGAGGTAGAGGATATCCTTGTTTGTAATCAGCCATCATAACAGACCAGTAACTTAGTAAACACGAGTGCATCTTTAAAATAAGAGTTTCACGTCACCCAAACAACAGCATGTGCAACAGAATAACCTACTTGATGAAACTGCTCCGAGTATCGCTTCAGTCAAAAAGACGCTATTGAAAGTGTGAGCCTCTAAGAAGTTATTTTGCTAGTTTGTTTGTAGCTACAGACAACAAAATAGTTGTGTAGTATGTTGACTCACTGTGGCTATAGCTGTGTTAGAATACCCATACTACATACTTAATGAGTATATACTACATACTATATACCATTAGGTAATTTTAGTACACTGCAAACAAACGGTATCCTTTTGTCATGATCGTCGAAAGGATTAGACCAAGGCGCAGCGTGCGTAGAGTTCCACATATTTTAATAAATTGAAACGCAACAAAACAATAAAGCACAAACGAAACGTGAAGCTACTGGTGTGCACACAGGCAACTAACTGTAGACAAGATCCCACGAAACACAAAGGGGAAATGGCTGCCTAAATATGATCCCCAATCAGAGACAACGATAAACAGCTGCCTCTGATTGGGAACCATATCAGGCCACCATAGAAATACAATTCCCCTAGATGACCCAACCTAGACACTATCATGCCCCAACCAACATAGAGAATAAACAGCTCTCTAAGGTCAGGGCGTGACAGTACCCCCCCTCCCCCAAAAAGGTGCTGACTCCGACCGCAAAACCGGACTCAATAGGGGAGGGTCCCGGTGAGCATCTACCGTCAGTGCGGCTCCGGTGCGGGACGAAGTACCCACTCCGCTAGCAGATACGTCATCCTCCATGGCGGCTCTGGTGCGGGAATCGTCGCCGGTGGCTCCGGACTGAGAACCCCTGCTGGAGGTTCTAGACCGCCGACCGTCGCTGGAGGTTCCGGACTGGAAACCGTCTCAGGAGGTTCCGGACTGGAAACCGTCTCAGGAGTTTCCGGACTGGAAACCGTCTCAGGAAGCTCCGGACGGGGAACCGTCGCCGGAAGCTCCGGACTGGGAACTGTCGCCGGAAGCTCTGGACTGTGGAGGCGCACTGGAGGCCTGATGCGTGGGACCGGTACAGGTGGCACCGGGCTGATGACACGCACCTCAGGGCGAGTGCGGGAAGGAGGCACAGGACGTACTGGACTGTGGAGGCGCACTGGAGGTCTAGAGCGTAGAGCTGGCACAACCCGTCCTGGCTGGATGCTCACTTTAGCCTGGCAAGTGCGGGAAGCTGGCACAGAACGCACTGGGCTGTGAAGGCGTACTGGGGATACAGCGCGTAGAGCCGGCGCAGGATATCCTGGTCCGAGGAGGCGTACTGGAGACCAGGAGTGCTGAGCCGGCACAATCGGTCCTGGCTGGATGCCCACTCTAGCACGGCAAATGCGAGGAGCTGGCACAGAACGCACCGGGCTGTGAATGCGCACTGGAGACACAGTGCGCATCACCGCATAACACCGTGCCTGACCGGTCACACGCTCCCCACGGTAAGCACGGGGAGTTGGCTCAGGTCTAAACCCTGACTCCGCCAATCACCCCGTGTGTGCTCCCCCAAAAAAATTATTGGGGTTTCTGTGGCCTTCCTCCCTGACGTCGTTGCTGTCCTCTTATGCTCCTAGGCGACTCCCGCCAAGGAAGGCGATCCTGTCCTGCCAGGATTTCCTCCCAAGTCCAGGATCCCTTCCCATCCAGGATTTCTTCCCAAGTCCAGGATATTTCCTCCTCCTGGGCACGCTGCTTGGTGCTTTGTTGGTGGGGTCTTCTGTCACGTTCGTAGAAAGGATTAGACCAAGGCGCAGCGTGCGTAGAGTTCCACATATTTTTATAAATTGAAACTCACCAAAACAATAACGCACAAACGAAACGTGAAGCTACTGGTGTGCACACAGGCAACTAACTGTAGACAAGATCCCACGAAACACAAATGGGAAATGGCTGCCTAAATATGATCCCCAATCAGAGACAACGATAAACAGCTGCCTCTGATTGGGAACCATATCAGGGCACCATAGAAATACAATTCCCCTAGATGACCCACCCTAGACACTATCACGCCCCAACCAACATAGAGAATAAACAGCTCTCTATGGTCAGGGCGTGACACCTTTCAGTTAAGCGTACTAGCTCTTCGACTGTTTACCGGACGTTGATGCTGTTGCTGTGCAATCTCTTGCTAGCTAGTTAGCATAACAAATTACTAGTTAGAGATTTTACGACTTCGGGTGTGTTCTTAAATTCAATCTGGAGTGCCAGAGTGCGCTCATAAATTCAGAGTGTTGTCAGATTGTCCATTTCTAAATTCAGAGCGTTTTGCTCTCGGAGAGCACACTGGACATAACGTGCAAGGTAACTTATTTGAAAAGTCATTACATTGCTCAACTTTTTCTTAACATTTGTCATAATTAGTTAAAGCAATGAATTTGTATCCGCTCTCGTTGGACTTCGGCTGCATATTTTCTGCCATTTTCTTCAAATATGAAAACGATGTGAAGCCACAGGCCCATTTCCTGAAGAATTGCATTATGGGCCCTAAAGTACGGAAATAGTGTCCTCTGCGTGTATACTTCATATTTTGGAGAATTAGTATGACATCCGGGAATTTTTGGCATACTAACTATATCCATACTATGACCAATAAGCATGCTATATACTAAATTCATGTCACAAATAGTATGGTTAGTGCGATTATTATGAGTGTTCAGACACAGCTATAGTCTTTAGCCTGCCTACCTAGCAGACATGAGATGTAAAAGTGAAAATAAAACTTCAGCTTGCCTGTTGAGACTCTCGATTGAAAACAATACGTTGGATTTAGCCGATGACAAAGGTCAAAATAACCTAGCTAGTGACTTCAAATCAATAAAATATCCATCAAAGGCTAAACATATGTTTTACACAAAGTAATTACGAATTACAATTCATTTTAGTCTTCAATTCAGATTAGTCTATACCGGCTATTCCCAAACTGGGGTACGCATACCCCATGCCGTCGGGGGTACGCCAAATAGAAATGTGATTCACATTTTCAAACAGTCCATTTAGATTTTCCAACGGGACTATACATTTGGGTGATGTTTATTTCTCGCCTGAGTAGACCTCGTTTCACTGCCAAAAATAAAATTAAACCATCTAGTGTTCAGCGAAATAACAAACACAATGTCAAATACAGGCTCCCACGCGTCGGCCAGCCCATCAGGCTCCCACGCCTCGGCCGGCCCATCAGGCTCCCACGCCTCGGCCGGCCCGTCAGGCTCCCACGTCTCGGCCGACCCGTCAGGCTCGCTCGCCCAGGTGGAATGCCGGGTGTTGCCCATGTCACACCTGCTCCCGCTCCCGCTGCCCATCTTTTCGCACACCTGTCACCTTCGTTACGCTCATCAGCGCTTCATTGGACTCACCTGTACTCCTTCACGTTTTGATTGCCTTCCAATATCTGTCTGTTCCTCTGTCTCATCCCTGTGTCAGCATTATTGTCGTTGTTTTTCCCCTGTCCAGACGCTGTCCTTGTTTGTTTCTTGTCCGTTGTTCACTCCCTGTACTTGCTTCTCGTCTCCAAGCGTCTGCCCGTGCATATATTTGTGAAAAAAAATCTTAAAATCTAGGGGGCCAAATTATATTGAAAACAGATATGCTCAGATATACTGTATACCAGAGTGTAATTTGAAGGAATTTGATGAAGACACACTGTGTTTGTCAAATAAAAATATTAAGGTATTGCAACAAATACACATGCACCATTGTTGTTAGTAATACAACATCTCAGTACTGCAGAGCTCTCTTTTAGTAATACAACATCTCAGTACTGCAGAGCTCTCTCTTAGTAATACAACATCTCAGTGCTGCAGAGCTCTCTCTTAGTAATACAACATCTCAGTACTGCAGAGCTCTCTCTTCGTAATAAAACATCTCAGTACTGCAGAGCTCTCTCTTAGTAATAAAACATTTCAGTACCGCAGAGCTCTCTCTTAGTAATACCACATCTCAGTACTGCAGAGCTCTCTCTTAGTAATAAAACATCTCAGTACTGCAGAGCTCTCTCTTAGTAGTAAAACATCTCAGTACTGCAGAGCTCTCTCTTAGTAATACAACATCTCAGTACAGCAGAGCTCTCTCTTCGTAATAAAACATCTCAGTACTGCAGAGCTCTCTCTTAGTAATAAAACATTTCAGTACCGCAGAGCTCTCTCTTAGTAATAAAACATATCAGTACTGCAGAGCTCTCTTAGTAATACAACATCTCAGTACTACAGAGCTCTCTCTTAGTAATACAACATCTCAGTACTACAGAGCTCTCTCTTAGTAATACAACATCTCAGTACTACAGAGCTCTCTCTTAGTAATACAACATCTCAGTACTGCAGAGCTCTCTCTTAGTAATAAAACATCTCAGTACAGCAGAGCTCTCTCTTAGTAATACAACATCTCAGTACTGCAGAGCTCTCTCTTAGTAATACAACATCTCAGTACTGCAGAGCTCTCTTTTAGTAATACAACATCTCAGTACTGCAGAGCTCTCTCTTAGTAATACAACATCTCAGTACAGCAGAGCTCTCTCTTAGTAATACAACATTTCAGTACTGCAGAGCTCTCTCTTAGTAATACAACATCTCAGTACTGCAGAGCTCTCTTTTAGTAATACAACATCTCAGTACTGCAGAGCTCTCTTTTAGTAATACAACATCTCAGTACTGCAGAGCTCTCTCTTAGTAATACCACATCTCAGTACAGCAGAGCTCTCTCTTAGTAATACAACATTTCAGTACTGCAGAGCTCTCTCTTAGTAATACCACATCTCAGTACTGCAGAGCTCTCTTTTAGTAATACCACATCTCAGTACTGCAGAGCTCTTTCTTAGTAATACCACATCTCAGTACTGCAGAGCTCTCTCTTAGTAATACAACATTTCAGTACTGCAGAGCTCTCTTTTAGTAATACAACATCTCAGTACTGCAGAGCTCTCTCTTAGTAATACCACATCTCAGTACTGCAGAGCACTTTCTTAGTAATACCACATCTCAGTACTGCAGAGCTCTCTCTTAGTAATACAACATCTCAGTACTACAGAGCTCTCTCTTAGTAAAACAACATCTCAGTACCGCAGAGCTCTCTCTTAGTAATACATCTCAGTGCTGCAGAGCTCTCTCTTAGTAATACCACATCTCAGTACTACAGAGCTCTCTCTCAGTAATAAAACATTTCAGAACTGTAGAGCTCTCTCTCTTTACAAGGCCGATGAGAATGAGCTCTACCTCTCAGGTCTTGGTGCTCTCAACCAACACTCCATCTCTCCCTCTTTCCATAATGTAATTTTGGTAATGGCGAGACTGGTGAGAGGTAAAAATCCTTTGCATAAACTGCCTACATTACTACAAATGTTAATTGCTAATTATGGAAAATAGGATAAGCAGGATTTTAAAAATATATATATTTTTAAATTGCTGTATATAATACAAATCGAGGTGAGGGCGATGGAAATGCATTTGGCGGTTGATCTGCTTCTGTTCTATGGGTGGCACTATGTGCTCTTTTCGAAGGATGGGTCCCGTTCTCTCCAGGGCCACGGGATCCGGGGGGGCGGGGGTGGTCTGCTGGGCATTGGGATGACAACCCACCTCAAGATGAGGGGTTTTAGCAGGTGGAATAGTGGGGACCAATTGGAGGTTTACTTAGTAGCAATGCAAATATCATGGTACAGCTACAGTTGAAGTCAGAAGTTTACATACACTTTAGCCAAATACATTTAAACTCAGTTTTTCACAATTCCTGACATTTAATCCTAGTAAAAAGTCCCTGTCTTAGGTCAGTTAGGATCACCACTTTATTTTAAGAATGTGAAATGTCAGAATAATAGCAGAGAGAATTATTTGTTTCAGCTTTTATTTCTTTCATCACATCCCTAGTGGGTCAGAAGTTTACATACACTCAATTAGTATTTGGTAGCATTGCCTTTAAATTGTTTAACTTGGGTCAAACGTTTCGGGTAGCCTTCCACAAGCTTCCCACAATAAGTTGGGTGAATTTTGGCCCATTCCTCGTGACAGAGCTGGTGTAACTGAGTCAGGTTTGTAGGCCTCCTTGCTCGCACACGCTTTTTCAGTTCTGCCCACAAATTTTCTATAGGATTGAGGTCAGGGCTTTGTGATGGTCACTCCAATACCTTGACTTTGTTGTCCTTAAGCCATTTTGCCACAACTTTGGAAGTATGCTTGGGATCATTGTCCAATTGGAAGACCCATTTGCGACCAAGCTTTAACTTCCTGACTGATGTCTTGAGATGTTGCTTCACGGTTGGGATGGTGCTCTTCAGTTTGCAAGCCTCCCCCTTTTTCCTCCAAACATTTTTTTTATTTAACCAGGTAAGCTAGTTGAGAACAAGTTCTCATTTACAACTGCGACCTGGCCAAGATAAAGCAAAGCAGTGCGACACAAACAACACAGAGTTACACATGGAATAAACAAGCGTACAGTCAATAACACAATAGAAAAAAAGAAAGTCTACATACAGTGTGTGCAAATGGCGTGAGGTGGTAAGGCAATAAATAGGCCATAGTAGTGTCAAGTCTTTGGCTATGCCGGATTAATTGCTATGACATGCTATTCTATAAAATACTTTCTCCGTAATTAATATCAGCTGATTGAGCTAATCGGGTAAATGTAATTAACTAGAGAGTCGGGCACCACGAAATAATATTTATAGAGCTGTTATCTTCCGAATAAACTCTTAAAGATTTAGCAAAATTTTACATCAATAGCAGTCAACATCAATCGTCATCTTACTTCAGTCTCATATTCTGAAAGTTGTAAATTCTTGGTTATCTGCAAGAATCCTGGCTAACAAGTTGAATCAGCAATACAAAATTGGGTTTAATTATTTATTTACTAAATACCTAACTAATCACACAGATTCACACATACACAATTAAATCATAACTTGATTACAAATTGCCGTCATAAAGGAAAACGTCCCTGGCGGGCGGAACAGATATGACAGCTTGTTACACAAAGGAAAGGGGGCTGGGTTTTAGTGAAAGAGCGGGAGACTGGAACAGAGGCGAAGCTGTGCTATCGTAAATACAGTATCTTATGCATTCTAAATTACCGCCCATTTGGAAAAGGAAAATGCAATAAATATTTACTCTGAGCTGCGCTTCAGTAGGTTGGTGGTAGATGGAAGACCGTGTTGCCAAACCGAGTCCTCTGTCCTTTGAAGAATGTCTCTGGTGGTCGCTGGATACGTTGTAGTAACGTCGTTGTGTAGTAGACGGGATACTCTGACTGTCCTTCCTAACCTGCGTTTGTAGCAGCTGTTGCTAACTCAACGGCTAGGAGGTATCACTTCTGTAGTGAATACGAGTTCAAAGTTCATACCATTCACAACCAAAGCTCATGCTGATGTGGGGTTAGTTCTGTAGTTATTATCTGAACCATTCTGACATGGGATCGTCACCCTCATATCCTCGGAACAGGAAGTTATATTTTTGTCAATGGCTTTATATAGTGGAGGGAGAGGGGTGTGTCTGAAAAGTTTGTAACCCATGTCTCTTCACAGGGGCGGGCCACTGGTTGAGCAGAGGCCCAAACTTATGAAAACCCAAATCTCTCATTTGGAAGCTAAAATTACATTTCATCTCTTCACAAATAATTTCATATTCAAACATTTGAATTAAAAAACAATTCCATGTGAATCCGATACCTCTGATGTTTAGACTTTCCACAGTAGAGTTTGTCATTCTATCATTGATGAGAATGTGTCAGAGGGCAACCGAACTGACATAATATACTTTAAGTACCACCGCATATGTTCAGTTGGTCGGATTACCAGAATATAGTTCATTTCCCCCCAACTTCTGATGTTCCCAGAATCTCTATGTTAACCAAAGGGGCTTTCTAATGTCACATCAGTAGAGTAAGGAGAGGAATGGGGGAAAGAGGTATTTATGACTGTCATAAACCTACCCCCAGGCCAACGTCATGACAGTAGCAAAGTAATTACAATTTAGCAGATTAACACTGGAGTGATAGATGAGCAGATGATGATGTGCAAGTAGTGATACTGGTGTGCAGAAAAGTAAATAAAAACAATATGGTCATTATTGCCAAACAGTTCTATTTTTTTTCATCAGACCAGACATTTCTCCAAAAAGTACGATCTTTGTCCCCATATGCAGTTGCAAATCGTAGTCTGGCTTTTTCATGGCGGTATTGGAGCAGTAGCTTCTTCCTTGCTGAGCGGCCTTTCAGGTTATGTTGATATAGGACTCGTTTTACTGTGGATATAGATACTTTTGTACCTGTTTCCTCCAGCATCTTCACAAGGTCCTTTGCTGTTGTTCTGGGATTGATTTGCACTTTTTGCACCAAAGTACGTTAATCTCTAGGAGACAGAACGTGTCTCCTTCCTGAGCGGTATGACGGCTTCGTGGTCCCATGGTGTTTATACTTGTGTACTATTGTTTGTACAGATGAAAGTGGTACCTTCAGGCATTTGGAAATTGCTCCCAAGGATGAACCAGACTTGTGGAGGTCTACAACTTTTTTCTGATGTCTTGGCTGATTTCTTTTGATTTTCCCATGATGTCAAGAAAAGAGGCTCTGAGTTTGAAGGTAGGCCTTAAAATACATCCACAGGTACACCTCCAATTGACTCAAATTATGTCAATTAGCCTATCAGAAGCTTCTAAAGCCATGACATACATTTCTGTAATTTTCCAAGCTGTTTAAAGGCACAGTCAATTTAGTGTATGTAAACTTCTGACTCAATGGAATTGTGATACAGTGAATTATAAGTGAAATAATCTGTCTGTAAACAATTGTTCGGAAAGATTACTTGTGTCATGCACAAAGTAGATGTCCTAACCGACTTGCCAAAACTATAGTTTGTTAACAAGAAATTTGTGGAGTGGTTGAAAAACTAGTTTAATGACTCCAACCTAAGTGTGTGTAAACTTCCGACTTCAACTGTATATTGACACTCAATCATCATGTTACTTTTAATGGTACGTTTACAAACATATTATGATAAATAGAATTGAAATATGTCTCATTATGGTAATTGGTGAAATATGTATAGCCAGTTATAATGGTAATGGCTTATCAGATAATAAGAAAAGACCGATCAGTATTTACCTGGCTAAAAGAGAAAGAATATAATATGTTGTTTTCAGGAAACTCATTCAAAAAATTTTATTAAGTTTTGTGAAAAAAGGACTGGGGGTGCAAAATATATTTATTCCATGGGCAAAGCAATTCAAAAGGGATGATGATATTTATTGATAGTAATTTCGATCCAAATGTGCAAATTGTCCAAACAGATCATCAAGGTAGATGGATTATTTTAAATATATGTTATTGGACCATAAACAGATATGGCTTATTAACCTATACGGTCCAAATAATGATGATCCAAGCTTCTTTGAAAATATATAAGAATTTATCAACTCTACAAGCAACACTAGACTCTATTATTGTCACGGCTGTCTTCATGTTCTTCCACTGAAGAGGTGTAGCAAGGATCGGACCAATACGCAGCGTGGTAGGTATCCATGTTTTAATATAGAAAACTGAACTATGAACACCACTACAAAAACAATAACCGTGAACAAACCGTAACAGTCCCGTGTGGCACAAACACTGACACAGGAAACAATCACCCACAAAATACCCAAAGAACATGGCTGCCTAAATATAGTTCCCAATCAGAGACAACGATAAACACCTGCTTCTAATTGAGAACCAATCTAGGCAACCATAGACTTACATAAACACCTATAATGAACACAACCCCATAACTCTACAAAAAAACCCTAGACAGTACAAACACCCTAGACGAGACAAAAACACACAAACCACCCTCGTCACACCCTGACCTAACCAAAATAATAAAGAGAACAAAGATAACTAAGGCCAGGGCGTGACAATTATTATGGTGGGAGATTTTAATACGGTCTTAAATACCTCTATGGACCGTAAAGGAAATCACACTACAAACTATCACCCTCGGGCACTTAAGGAAATCATGAATGTCATTGATATATTGGAATTAGTGGATATATGGAGGCTTAAATACCCTGACCTAGTGAGATATACATGGCGGAGGCTTAATCAAGCTAGTCATCTTGATTACTTTCTTATGTCATTCGCTCTGGCACCAAAAGTTTAAAAAAAAGTGTTGATGGGGACAGAATGCGGTCGGATCATCACAAATTTGGCATATATATTACTCTTACAGAATTTCCACGTGGGCGAGAATATTGGAAATTTCATCAAAGCCTACTGGATAATAACTTGTTTTTAACTAGGACACAATAATTTATAACTGAATTTTTACGATATTACATAGGTACAGCAGATCCCCTTATTGTATGGGACACTTTTAAATGTGCCTTTAGATGCCATACAGTTCAGTACTTATCTATAAAACAAAAGCAATTTAGGTCAAGAGAGTCCATATTAATAAAGGAAATTGAAGGACTAACAGTACAGTTAGATAGCAATAAAAACGGTACCATAGAGGCACAGAATAAGTTAGAGTAAAAACAAAAAGAAATGGAGGAACTTATTCAAGAAAGATCCAGTGTAATATATTATAAAAATAAAGCGAACTCGGTGGAATATGGGGAAAAATGCACCAAATAATTTTTCAATCTTCAATATAGAAATGCTACCAATTAAAAAAAAAATATGAAATTACTTACAAATGATGGAGTCACTCATGATTCACCAAACAATATTTTGAGAGGAAGAAAGGTACTTTAAGAATATGTTTTCGTTTGTCTCCTCAACTCCACTAACCGAAGCTAATTGTATGGATTTTTTTCCTATTAATAATGTAAAATTAACATCTGTACAGAAAGACTCATGTGAAGGTGAAATTGCTTGCAAGCCAAAGAACACCATCCCAACCGTGAAGCACGGGGGTGGCAGCATCATGTTGTGGGGGTGCTTTGCTGCAGGAGGGATTGGTGCACTTCACAAAATAGATGGCATCATGAGTAAAATTGTGTGGATATATTGAAGCAACATCAAGACATCAGTCAGGAAGTTAAAGCTTGGTCGCAAATGGGTCTTCCAATTGGACAATGATCCCAAGCATACTTCCAAAGTTGTGGCAAAATGGCTCAAGGACAACAAAGTCAAGGTATTGGAGTGGCCATCACAAAGCCCTGACCTCAATCCTATAGAAAATTTGTGGGCAGAACTGAAAAAGCGTGTGCGAGCAAGGAGGCCTACAAACCTGACTCAGTTACACCAGCTCTGTCAGGAGGAATGGGCCAAAATTCACCCAACTTATTGTGGGAAGCTTGTGGAAGGCTACCCGAAACGTTTGACCCAAGTTAAACAATTTAAAGGCAATGCTACCAAATACTAATTGAGTGTATGTAAACTTCTGACTCACTGGGAATGTGATGAAAGAAATAAAAGCTGAAATAAATCATTCTCTCTACTATTATTCTGACATTTCACATTCTTAAAATAAAGTGGTGATCCTAACTGACCTAAGACAGCGACGTTTTACTAGGATTAAATGTCAGGAATTGTGAAAAACTGAGTATAAATGTAATTGGCTAAAGTGTATGTAAACTTCCGACTTCAACTGTATATACAATATTCCCAGCGCTGCAGATTTTGCTGCGAGGAGTCATTAGATAATTTATTTTGGTACTGTCCATATGTAGCTCGTTTTTGGTCACAGTTCCAGGAATGGCTGAAGAATTGCAACATTTACCTAGAACTAACGCTGCAGATAGCAATACAGGGTGATTTGAAAAGTCATTGTCAATCGATCAATAATATAATAATACTTTTAGAATTTATTTATTTATTTATTTACAATCTGTAGAAGCTATGAGAATAGAAAGGTTCAGTACTTTTGTGAAGCATCACAGCACAGTTGAAAAATATATGGCAAATATAAATCCAAAATGGATGGTGTTAACTTCTTAAGTATAGGGGGCAGTATTTTCATTTTTGTCTAAAAAGTGTACCCATTTGAAACTGCCTATTTCTCAGCCTCCGAAACTAGAATATGCATATAATTGTCAGATTAGGATAGAAAACTCTAAAGTTTCCAAAACGGTCAAAATCTTGTCTGTGAGTTTAAAAGAACTGATATTGCAGGCTAAAATCTGAGAAAAATCCAATCAGGAAGTGCCTCTGTTTTTGAAACCTCTCTGTTCTTATGCATCCCTATCACCCATTTAAAGGGATATCAACCAGATTCCTTTTTCTATGGCTTCCCTAAAGGTGTCAACAGCCTTTAGACATAGTTTCAGGCTTTTATTTTGAAAAATGAGCGAGAACGATCACATTGCGTAAGTGGATAGGTGGGGGCTCTCAGAGTGAGTTGTGCGCAACAGAGAAAGGCGGCCGTAGTTACTCCCGGTCCTATTGAAAAACCAACACTCCCGGTTGATATATTATCGAATAGATATTTGAAAAACAACCTGAGGATTGATTATAAAAAATGTTTGACATGATTTTGTGGACATTATGGATATTATCTGGAATTTCTGTCTGCGTTGTCGTGACCGCTTTTTCCTGTGGATTTCTGAGCATAACGTGCCAAACGAACGGAGGTATTTGGATATAAAAATATCTTTATGGAACAAAATGAACATTTGTTGTCTAACTGGGAGTCTCGTGAGTGAAAACATCCGAAGATCATCAAAGGTAAACGATTAATTTGATTGCTTTTCTGATTTTCGTGACCAAGTTACCTGATGCTAAGTGTACTTAATGTTTTGTCGAACGATCGATAAACTTACACAAACGCTTGTATTGCTTTCGCTGTAAAGCATAATTTCAAAATCTGAGACGACAGGTGGATTAACAAATGCTAAACTGTGTTTTGCAATATTGCACTTGTGATTTCATGAATATGAATATTTTCTAGTAATTTTATTTGACTGCTATTCAGCGTTGCTGATGACAATTATCGGGATGGGTGGTTCAGAAAGGTTGAGATAGATGGGAGGGGTTGAATGGAGTTGAAGGGTGGGACCAATTACAACAGGATGACAAATGTAGAACATACGGGGTCTGTAAAAAGTAGATAGGTTCAGAAATTCTGTGAAATACCACAGTTACAAACAGAAACCAAACTGGATGGACATCAGAAATAGAGGAAGGCCAGCACTGAAAACAAACAAAATATAACTATTGTAAAATAGATTGTGTCTGTAAAACATGTATAAACTGAAGGTAGAAGCCTAAGTGTTATTGTTTATTAGTTTACTCCAATTGGGGGAAGGGTGGAAGGGTCTGCGGGGAATAATACAGGTATATTATAAAAAAAGTGTGTATGTGTGTAGGTAGGTAGGTATATTTACCCAAACAATATATGGGGGATTGGAAATGATGTAGACAATTACATTGATGGAAGCAACAATCTGTCCGCAATATTAAAGCTGATCCACCCCCTAAAAAAAACTTTGCCTCGTGGGGGGTTGGCATAAATTACTCTTGAGAAAAGTAACTACATGTCACGTCCTGACCATAGAAAGCTTTTATTTTCTATGGTAGAGTAGGTCAGGGCGTGACTAGGGGGGTAAGTCTAGTTTATATTTTCTATGTGGGGTTCTAGGTTGTTTTTTCTATGTTGGGGTTTTGGTATGATTCCCAATTAGAGGCAGCTGGCTATCGTTGTCTCTAATTGGGGATCATACTTACGTACCATTTTTTTCCACCTGTGGGTGATGGGATATTGTTTCTGTGTAGTTGCCTGTTTAGCACTGCATTGTCATCACGGTTCGTTTTTTTGTTTTTTTGTATTTGCTTAAGTTTCACTTTCACAAAAATTATGTGGAACTCAACGTACGCTGCGCCTTGGTCCGATCATTACTACGAACATCGTGACACTACAACAATAACAACCTGTTCAAATTACTTGACATAAGTGAAGTATTGAAGAATTAGTAAATTATGAAATTATACAATGACTGAGGTTAAAGTGCAGACTGTCAGCTTTAATTTGAGGCTATTCTCATCCATATTGTGTCAAAGCTGACAGTCTGCACTTTAACCTCATAGTCATTGTATCATTTCAAATCCAAAGTGGTGGAGTACAGAGCCAATACAACAAAAGAGGTCTCTGTGCCAATACTTTTGTAGCTCACTGTACTTCATCTGATTGAATGCAAGTTACTATGTGCAATGCTTTCCTGTTTTTTCCTTCATTTTACATTTCATTAAAAACATCTCCAACAGTTCAAACATGTTTCTCTCTTCTTGGTCGTTTGTCTCAATGTAACAGATGTGGAGTTATGTACTGAGAGCCTTCAAACCCCATGTTTCTGGTCCTCAGTTACCCCACCAGGAAGACCACCAGCTGGAAGGAAGCAATAGAGGAAAGAGCTCATGAGACAAAACATTACTAATGACTAGGGCCAGGAGTTTTTCCTGGTCAGGTCACATGGTCTGGAAAAACTCTTGGTCTTATGTTATAAATGCAACAGCAGGTGTTCTTCCTTTCCTTTAAGAATACCAACACCAATCTGACTTGTTCACTGTTTCTCTTTCATTGCATCCAAATAATAATACCACATGTTGATCATCAAAACATAATAATGTGACCACTTCCTAATGCTTTCTTAATAAATGTAGTGGTTGGTGTCTTTCTCAGACTCATACTTACCATCATAAAACACTGGATTATTTACTGGTGGTCTTTCTAATCCACCAACGGAGTGGCTTCTGGCAAGAAAACACACAACAGAAGAGTTGGACTTAATCATACATGCAGGCAAGCACAAGCGCACACACATCCCTGGTCTCCCTTCACACCCTCATAAACTACAACAATCATACAGTACAGGGATTTCCTAGTTTGTCTATTCTTGACCACAAACTTGTTCTAATTAGATAGTTTAAAGCAAACCCTCTAGATGACATGTCAAACTCATTCCACAGAGGGCCGAGTGTCAGCGGGTTTTCACTCATCCCTTTTACTTGAATGATGAATTAAGGTCACTAATTAGTGAATAACTCCCCTCACCTGGTTGTCTAGGTCTTAACTGAAAGGAAAAAACAAAAACCCGCAGACACTCAGCCCTTCATGGAATGAGTTTGGCACCCCTGTTCTAGATGAACCCTCTATACTTATAATACACAGTATCATGTATTTAGCTTTTCAGAATCAGCCAGTTACAGGAATCAAATCATCCAGGACAAATATGGCTTGAGTGTACAGTAACTGCCAGTGCACTCTGTTACTGAGTGGCTGGGCCACTCAAGGACATTCAGAGACTCCTGCATTGCCTTGGCTGTGTGCTTAGGGACGTTGTCCTGTTGGAAGGTGAACCTCCGCCTCATTCTGAGCGCTCTGGAGCAGGTTTTCATAAAGAATCTCTCCATACCGTTCATCTTTCCCTTGATCTTGACTAGTCTCCCAGTCCCTGCCACTGAAAAACATCCCCACAGCATGATGCTGCCACCACCACGCGTCACCGTAGGGATGGTGCCAGGTTTCCTCCAGACGTGACGCTTGGCATTCAGGCCAAAGAATTCAATCTTGGTTTCATCAGAGTCCTTCAGGTGCCTTTTGCTAAACTTCAAGCGGAATGTCATGTACCTTTTACTGAGGAGTGGCTTCCATCTGGCCACTCTACCATAAAGGCCTGATTGGTGGAGTGCTGCAGAGATGGTTGTCCTTCAAAAAGCTTCTCCCATCTCCACAGAGGAACTCTGGAGCTCTGTCAGAGTGACCATCGGGTTCTTGGTCAACTCCCTGACCAAGGCCCTTCTCCCACGATTGCTCAGTTTGGCCGGGCGGCCAGCTCTAGGAAGAGTCTTGGTGGTTCCAATCTTCTTCCATTTAAGAATGATGGAGGCCACTGTGTTCTTGGGGACCTTCATTGCTGCAGATATTTTTTGGTACCCTTCCCCAGATCTGTGCCTCAACACAATCCTGTCTCGGGGCTCTACGTGCAATTCCTTTGACCTCATGGCTTGGTTTTGGCTCTAACATGCACTGTCAACTGTGGGACCTTATATAGACAGATGTGTCACTTTCCAAATCATGTCCAATCAATTTAATTTACCACAGGTGGACTCCAATCAAGTTGTAACAACATTACAAGGATTATCAATGGAAACAGGATGCACCTGTCACGACTTCCGCCGAAGTCGGCTCCTCTCCTTGTTCGGGCAGCGTTCGGCGGTCGACGTCACCGGCTTTCTATCCATCGCCGCTCCATTTTTCATTGTTCCATTTGTTTTGTCTTGTTCCCTGCACACCTGGTTTACATTCCCTAATCACACTGCATGTATATATTCCTCTGTTCCCCCCATGTCTTTGTGGGAAATTGTTTGTTACGTGTTTCGTGTGACGCGCCAGGCTGGTTTTTCCCTGTATTCCGTGGTATTCACGAAGGATGTTTAATTGTTAAACATTTGCTTATTTTTTGTGACTGTTTGACGCCTTGCACTTTTTACCTTTGGCTGGAGGTTTTGACGCAGTGGCATCTGTCTGCTTTGTTGCCTCTGCCTAATAAAGTGTGCACCTGTTCACAACTCTCTGCTCTCCTGCACCTGACTTCTCCACTAGCAGCGCACAACCTTGACACTGACCTCAATTTCGAGTCTCATAACAAAAGGTTCTGAAAACTTATGTAAATAAGGTATTTCTGTTTTAAATTTTTTATAAATTTGCAAAAAACAGTTTTTGTTTTGTCATTATGGGGTATTGTGTGTAGATTCATGAGGAGAAAAAATGAATTTAAACCGTTTCAGAATAAGGCTGTAACGTAAGAAAAAGTGGAAAAAGTCAAGGGGTCTGAATACTTTCCGAATACCCTGTAATCCATCCACCTGAAAGGTGTGGCATATCAAGAAGCTGATTAAACAGCATGATCATTACACAGGTGCACCTTATGCTGGGGACAATAAAAGGCCACTCTAAAATGTGGAGTTTTGAGGGAATGTGCAATTGGCATGCTGACTGCAGGAATGTCCAACTAAGCTGTTGCCAGAGAATTGAATGTTCATTTTTCTGCCATAAGTCGCCTCCAACATCGTTTTAGAGAATTTGGCAGTACGTCCAACCGGCCTCATAACCGCAGACCACGTGTAACCACGGCCAACCCATGACTTCTACATCTGGCTTCTTCACCTGCGAGATCGTCTGAGACCAGCCACTCAGACAGCTGATTAAACTTTATTTATGTCTGTAATAAAGCCTTGTTGTGTGGAAAAATTCATTATGATTGGCTGGGCCTGGCTCCCCAGTGGGTCAGTCATGTGAAATGCATAGATTAGGGCCTATTGAATTGATTTCAATTGAATGATTTCCTTATATAAACTGTAACTCAGTAAAATCGTTGAAATTGTTGCATGTTGCATTTATATATTTTTTCCAGTATACTTAGCTTTTAAGAATCAGTATGTTACAGGAATCAACTCATCCGTGACAAATATGTCTTGAGTGTAATGTAACTGCCAGAGCACTCTGTTACCGGGTAAACTGTCCACTTAAGTTTCATACACACCTTCATTCCCCTGCCCCTTTGCAGCTTTATTTGCGTTGAATTCCTCTCTTTTGGAGTTACAAACACACAAGTGAGTAAAGGTCCCTAATTGAGATAAAACAGATTTCTGGTGATGGCCATTAGAGGAACAGTAACCTCTGCAGAATCACACAGAAGGAAAACATCAACTACAGCCTCTCTCCTACTGCATCAAATAGTACTTAAAGAAGTTACTTCTGCTTTATACAGTCTTAAATGAACTGGATGACTTGCCTGTGGTTTGACTGTTTTCATCCCTGGCATTAACTGAAACAACCAAACCGGGACAGGTAGGCATAGTGGAGCTCCATGGTGCTGAATGGACAGCTCCTCGGTACAGGTAGGCATAGTGGAGCTCCATGGTGCTGAATGGACAGCTCCTCGGTACAGGTAGGCATACTGTAGTGGAGCTCCGTGGTGTGGTGCTGAATGGACAGCTCCTCTGTCTAGTAGACAGCTATATCATCCTATATATTTAATGAGTGTGTGTGATGTTCGGTGTGGTGCTCTTTTATGTTTTTAATTTGTACACTTGGTTTGTAAACCATCTGTCAACGATGGTTTTACAGTGGTGAGGTGTTGGACTGATCTTGTATATACAGTTGAAGTCGGAAGTTTACATACACTTATTATATCTTGTTTTTCAACCACTGCACAAATTTCTTGTTGACAAACTATAGTTTTGGCAAGTCGGTTAGGACATCTACTTTGTGCATGACTGTAACGGCTCTCGTTGGTGGTAGGAAGCGTAGACCAAAGCGCAGCGTTGAAAGTGTTCATGATTTTTATTTTCAAAAAACACTCCAACAAAATAACCAAAGAGAAAACGAAAGCGCACAGTTCTGTCAGGTACAGACACGAAACAGAAAACAAGATCCCACAAAACCCAAAAGGAAAATTACAACTTATATATGATCCCCAATCAGAGACAACTGCCTCTGATTGGGAACCACACTCGGCCAAAACAAAGAAATAGAAAACATAGACTTTCCCACCCGAGTCACACCCTGACCTAACCAAACATAGATAATAATTGTCACGCCCTGACCTTAGAGATCCTGTTTATGTCTCCATTTTGTTTTGGTCAGGGTGTGAGTTGGGGTGGGTATTCTATATTCTATTATTTGTATTTCTATGTTTTGGCCAGGTAGGGTTCTCAATCAGGGACAGCTGTCTATTGTTGTCTCTGATTGAGACCCATACTTAGGTAGCCCTTTTTTCCACCTGTCTTTGTGGGAAGTTGTCTGTTGTTGGCACTATAGCCTTTAGCTTCACGGTTGTTTTCTCGTTTGTTGTTTTGTTGGCGTAATTCTTTTAAATAAAAGAAAATGTACGCTCACCACGCTGCACCTTGGTCCTGTTCTTTTAACGGCCGTGACAATAATAAGAATCTCTAAGGTCAGGGTGTGACAATGACACAAGTAATTTTTCCAACAATTGTTTACAGACAGATTAATTCACTGTATCACAATTCCATTGGGTCAGAAGTTTACATACACCAAGTTGACTGTGCCTATAAACAGCTTGGAAAATTCCAGAAAATGATGTCATGGCTTTAGAACCTTCTGATAGGCTAAATGACATCATTTGAGTCAATTGGAGGTGTACCTGTGGATGTATTTCAAGGCCTACCTTCAAACTCAGTGGCTCTTTGCTTGACATCATGGGAAAATCAAAAGAAATCAGCCAAGACCTCAGAAAACAATTGCAGACCACCACAAGTCTTGTTCATCCTTGGGAGCAATTTCCAAACGCCTGAAGGTACCACGTTCATCTGTACAAACAATAGTACGCAAGTATAAACACCATGGGACCACGCAGCCGCCATACCGCTCAGGAAGGAGACGCGTTCAGTCTCCTAGAGATGAACGTACTTTGATGCGAAAAGTGCAAATCAATCTCAGAACAATAGCAAAGGACCTTGTGAAGATGCTGGAGGAAACAGGTACAAAAGTATCTATATCCACAGTAAAAACAAGTCCTATATCGATATAACCTGAAAGGCCACTTAGCAAGGAAGAAGCCACTGCTCATAAAACCGCCATAAAAAAGCCAGACTACGGTGTGCAACTGCACATGGGGACACAGATCGTACTTTTTGGAGAAATGGTCACACACACTACAATATCCTCTGGTCTGATGAAACAAAAATAGAACTGTTTGGCCATAATGACCATCGTTATGTTTGGAGGAAAAAGGGGGAGGCTTGCAAGGCGAAGAACACCATCCCAACCGTGAAGCACGGGGGTGGCAGCATCATGGTCTGGTGCACTTCACAAAATAGATGGCATCATGAGGCAGTAAAATTATGTGGATATATTGAAGCAACATCTCAAGACATCAGTCAAGAAGTTAAAGCTTGGTCACAAATGGGTCTTCCAATTGGACAATGACACCAAAGTCAAGGTATTGGAGTGGCCATCACAAAGCCCTGACCTCAATCCTATAGAAAATTTGTGGGCAGAACTGAAAAAGCGTGTGCGAGCAAGGAGGCCTACATGGGCCAAAATTCACCCAACTTATTGTGGGAAGCTTGTGGAAGGCTACCCGAAATGTTTGACCCAAGTTAAACAATTAAAGGAAAGGCGGAAAGGCTTTGGAGCAACGAACCGCCCTTGCTGTCTCTGCCTGGCCGGTTCCCCTCTCTCCACTGGGATTCTCTGCCTCTAACCCTATTACAGGGGCTGAGTCACTGGCTTACTGGTGCTCTTTCATGCCGTCCCTAGGAGGGGTGCGTGGGTTGAGTGGGTTGAGTTACTGATGTGATCTGATGATGTGATCTTCCTGTCTGGGTTGACGCCCCCCCTTGGTTTGTGCTGTGGTGGAGATCTTTGTGGGCTATACTCGGCCTTGTCTCAGGATTGTAAGTTGGTGGTTGAAGATATCCCTCTAGTGGTGCGGGGGCTGTGCTTTGGCAAAGTGGGTGGGGTTATATCCTTCCTGTTTGGCCCTGTCCGGGGGTATCATCGGATGGGGCCACAGTGTCTCTTGACCCCTCCTGTCTCAGCCTCCAGTATTTATGCTGCAGTAGTTTATGTGTCGGGGGCTAGGGTCAGTTGGTTATATCTGGAGTGCTTCTCCTGTCTTATCCAGTGTCCTGTGTGAATTTAAGTATGCTCTCTCTAATTCTCTCCTTCTCTCTTTCTTTCTCTCTCTCGGAGAACCTGAGCCCTAGGACCATACGTCAGGACTACCGGGCATGATGACTCCTTGCTGTCCCCAGTCCACCTGGCCTTGCTGCTGTTCCAGTTTCAACTGTTCTGCCTGCGGTTATGGAACCCCTACCTGTCCCAGACCTGCTTTTTTCAACTCTTAATGATCGGCTATGAAAAGCCAACTGACATTTATTCCTGATTATTATTTGACCATGCTTGTCACTTATGAACATTTTGAACATCTTGGCCATGTTCTGTTATAATCTCCACCCGGCACAGCCAGAAGAGGACTGGCCACCCCTCATAGCCTGGTTCCTCTCTAGGTTTCTTCCTAGGTTTTGGCCTTTCTAGGGAGTTTTTCCTAGCCACCATGCTTCTACACCTGACGCAATGGAAACGCAATGGATATCCCAATGGCCCATCTAATCCCTGATTGTCTGCGAGTGGATTACAAACCCAAATGCAAATGTGGAAAATGTGGGGGAATCAGACACCACCTCTCTTACCCACCACCTTGCTGATCAATGCTCAGTCACTGATAGGAAAGCGGATGAGCTGTCAACGACTCTGCGCTTCAACACGAATGCCGGGAGGCCTGTTTGCTGGCGTTTACTGAGACTTGGCTGGATGACAGAGTCCCGGACAGGGAAGTGGAGCCGGCAGGCTCCACGTGATCTGACCGTCACAGGGAAACATCACGGCGGGGACGTCTGCCTGCTTGTCAGGGACCAGTGGTGTAAATAGATACTGGTAAGAGAGACTCCGTACCCCTGATATTGAACTTATTCCGTGTCACTGTGACCCTACTATCTGCCCTGTGAGTTCCCCCAATTGTTTGTTACTGTTGTGTACAACCAAAAGCTAATATATCAAAAGCATCAGAGATGATTCATAATCTGTCACTGAAACTGGAATTCATCTCCCCCGACGCACCCACATTTATTTTAGGGGATTTTAACAACTGTATTTTGCACTAGGTCCTGTTCACATACCATCAGTATGTGAAATGTCACACTAGAAAAAATAAGACTCTTGATTTGTGCTCTGGGACAATAAATGCTTTCTCTGCCACCACCAGACCTCCCCTGGGGACATCAGACCACAATAATGTCTTCCTCCGTCCAACCTACTGAGGGAGAAACCTACAGTTAAAACTGTCCACACCTGGAACGACAATAGTATCACTCGTTTCCAAGGGTGTTTTGACTGTACTATGTGGGAGGTACGAGGACAGCAGCTCTGATCTTGATGAACTCACAGGTGTTGTTTCAGACTATGAACTTCTGTGTTGAGTCAGTTGTACCTACTAACACCTGTAAATTATTCCCTAACAATAAGCTTTGGCTATCAACAAATCTAAAATCACTACTTAATAGGAAGAAGGCAGTTTATGTGGAGGGTAATAGACAGGCTTTAAGAGATGTACAACGTGAGATCAAAAGACAGATACTGGTGGACAAGGATGCATACAAGCAAAGGGTGGAGAGAACCCTCTCCTCGGATAACTCAAGGGTGGCCTGCCAAGGGATTAAATCCATGGCGAGTGCCCTCCATATAGGCAGGGGGAAACAATGCTGAGCTTGGGAGACATGAGGGACAGAACATGGCTAATGAACTGGATGTTTTCTTCTCAAGATTTGAATCTGACGACCTTGTTTTCAGAGGTAAAACAAATAGAAGCATCATTACAAATGTTTGAGAGGGTTGTTGTTAAACAGGCTGATGTTGTGAAGTTGTTCCTGGATGTAACTCACACTAAAGCCCAGGCAAAATAACTGGACATGTGTTAAAGCACTGGGCTGAACAATTGGCTGGTGTTTTTACAGGCATTTTCCAATCCTCGCTCGACCAGCAACACATCTAATCCCTCTGTGTTGAATGACTACCTCCATGTTGCCTTGACATCCTTAGTAATGAAATGCTCTGAGGAAATTGTGAAAAGTCATTCTCCGCGCCACCGAGAAGCTCCTCGACCCATTTCAGTTTGCCTATCAGCCCAGCAGAGGAGTTGATGATGCCATTCTTAATCTCCTCAACATAGTCTATAGACATCTAGAGGGTGCCAAATCCCCTGTCAGGGTTTTGTTTGTTGACTTTTCTTCTGTTTTCGACACAATCCAGCCTTACATTCTATCACAGAGACTCATTAGGGAATTCTCCTTAGATGGAGGGCTGGTTTTGTGGCTGTTGGACTTCCTGAGCCAGAGGTCACAGCGGGTCAAAGTAGGTCCCCACGTGTGGGACATGCGCACCACCAACACAGGCTCTCCTCAGGGATGTGTTTTGTCACCCCTCCTCTACATCTTATACAATAATAGTTGTACTAGTTCCCATCCTGACAGACACCTCGATAAGTTCTCTGATGACACTGCCTTGATCAGCCTGTTGCACGATAACGAGGAACAACATGGCCCGGTCCTTTGTAGAGTGGTGTGACGAATTACACTTGGTCCTCAATACCATGGACTTCAGGAAGCATACAACACCTACCTCTGCAACATCTATCACAGGTCAGAACATAGAGATTGTAGAGGAAAACAATATCTGGGTGTCCTCTTGGACAATAAGCTTCAGTGGAGTAAATGTACTTTCTAGAAAAGCAGGGATCTTTTAATGTTGACTTTACTATACTGACAATGTTTTACAAATCTTTCATTATGAGTATTTTAACTTTTTGTATTGTTTGTTGGTTTGGCAATGCCACTGTCAGCCAGAGAAATATGCTGAGAAGGATTATCACCACAACAAGCAAAGTACTTGGAGTCACACAGACAGGCAAGGAAAGGTCAAATAAAATGCAGATTCCAACAGCATAATACACATTTTATATAGGTTAGCCCGCACACTGCTAACTTTAAACTCACATTAGTAGTCACATTCTCATACTGTATGTAAATGTCACTAAAACATGTTCTTCAAATAAATGTCACCACTAATAATATGAGAAACACATTTCTGGCAACATCTCCACATATCTGCATTGTCAAAATGGCCCCATAGAAGTACCATGTAAAAGGTGTGTTAGTGTTACTACCTGTGTTAGTGGGATTGTTATTATTCTGATTCATGGAGTAATCTCTGGAAGACTTCTCTCCTACAGCGCTGTAAACTGTATCCATGGAAACCCCAGAGAGAACCCCTGAAGCTCCAAGGTTGGTGACCTGAACATCCCCTACAGTGTGATAAACAGTATCCGGAGCAACAGAATTCTGATTATAGGGGATACCGTCAACAAAGTTATACCATCCATCAACATTGTTTACAGTAAACAGAGTAGAAGAGGTTCCTTGAATTTAGGAGGCATTTGTCCTCTAAGTTTTCATAAGGTTATGATGAGAAAACTTGGAAATATTCTGGGTGGTGGGATTACTGCTGTGCACTCGCACTCTCGCGCTCTCTCTCACACAAACACACACACGGCGGCACGCACACAAGCGTATACAATAGGAGACACCCATTACTAAGTAAGGGCCCTAATTTGATTAAATCACATTTCTGGATTTCTGGGTTGGGACAAAAACAACACTACTGTCCTGTGTGGAAGCATGTGTGTAGCACATGGAAGGTTGAAAATATGGAAGAAATTAATGATGTTGTGTTTGTACTAGTTTGGGGACCCTGTTAGCAAGTTGAAAAGGGACCAGAGTCAAGTTAGGGTAACACTTACCACATATTCCACAAAAAAACTGGCTCAAAATTTCCCTCATGGTGTCATCTGGAAGTTCTGAGATGAAAGAGACAAAAATGTAAGAAATTAACATTTTCATTCAAAAGGTTCTTTGTTTTCACTGGAATCCAAATGTTCAATTTTTTTGTGAACCAGTGAGTATGAAGAATTGAGACAGGAAGAGACAGACAATCATCCTACCAGTCTTTTTCTTCCACACCATTCCTGAGGAGTAAAAAAATATATATGTTATTTTCCAAGTTGATCCATGGTTCTGTAGCTTGTGTTAGCTATAACAGAGTGAGAAATAACCCCTCACAAAGTACAAGTCTGTGCATTAACCATACTGTCAGCTATTGAGTATGACTTCACCCACATTTACATGCTTAAGCTGCAATAAGAACAGACATTTTCTGAGAGCACCAATAAACAATCTGCATACAGTACCTGCACAAGGCCGACTTCAAATCAATGTGAAAGTAACTGGTGAATTAAACAGCTGATGACGAATGCAAACTATGCTAGATAAATCCTACACATGCATTGAAATAAAAGCCATACATCAAAGGACTTACCCAGGCCTACAATCAACAAGAACGCATGAAGACAAACTCAAAGAATGACAAACCACTAAATATACACATGCTTTTTTAAAGGGAGCTAACATGCTGACCACTCCGCTGGTGTTGCAAAATAAATGTACACATACAGTGCTGTGACGACCGTCGTAAGGAGGAGACCAAGGCGCAGCGTTGTAAGCGTACATTCTTCTTTATTAAAAGAATGAACACTGAACAAAATAACAAAACGAACTGTGAAGCTAATATGGCTAGTGCATGCCACCATAGACCTACATATGCCTAGACTTACAAACACCCCTAGACATACAAAAACCCTAGACAATACAAAACAAACATACCCACCCCCGTCACAACCTGACCTAACCAAAATAATAAAGGAAACATAGATAACTAAGGTCAGGGCGTGACACCCGATTGTCACACTGACAGAGCTCCAGAGTTCCTCTGTGGCGATGGGAAAACCTTCCAGAAGGACAACCATCTCTGCAGCACTCCACCAATCAGGCCTTTATGGTAGAGTGGCCAGACAGAAGCCACTTCTCTGTAAAAGGCATGTGACAGCCTGCTTGGAGTTTGCCAAAAGGCACCTAAAGGACTCAGACCATGAGAAACAAAATTCTCTGGTCTGGTGAAACCAAGATTGAACTCTTTGGCCTGAATGCCTAGCGTTGCGTCTGGAAGAAACCTGGCACCATCCCTATGGTGAAGCATGGTGGTGGCAGCATCATGCTGTGGGGATGTTTTTCAGCAGCAGGGACTGGGAGACTAGTCAGGATCGAGGGAAAGGTGAAAGGAGCAAAGTGCAGAGATCCTTGATGAAAACCTGCTCCAAAGCGCTCACAATGGAGCGGAGGTTCACCTTCCAACAGAACAACAACCCTAAGCACACAGCCAAGACAACACAGGAGTAGCTTCGGGACAAGTCTCTGAATGTCCTTGAGTGGCCCAGTCAGAGCCCGGACTTGAACCCGATTGAACATCTCTGGAGAGCCCTGAAAATAGCTGTGCATTGACGTTCCCCGTCCAACCTAACAGAGCTTGAGAGGATCTGCAGAGAAGAATGGGAGAAACTCCCCAAATACAGGTGCGCCAAGCTTGTAGTGTCATACCCAATAAGACTTGAGGCTGTAATCGCTGCCAAAGGTGCTTCAAAGTACTCAGTGAAAGGTCTGAATACTTATGTAAATATGCTATTTCAGTTTAATACATTTGCAAAACAAAAATAGCTTTGTCAATATGGGGAATTGTGTGTAGATTGATGAGGGAAAAACACTATTAAATCCATTTTAGAGTAAGGCTTTTATGCAACAAAATGTGTAAAAAGTCAAGGGGTGAGTTGTGTTTATTTTTATAACAATACATGAAACCAAAATGGCACTAGCCTACTGGACCGAATGAATGAAAATACCAATTAGGCAACAGCTATCACAACCTATATTTTAATAGAAATAAAATAGCTTTTGGTTTCAAATGGTCACCAAATAGGAGGACTCCCCCACCTCCCAATTCCCGGGCTATCAGATTACAACAAGGTTAACAAGGCCGAGTTAAAATGCTGACATCAAATTCAAAGTAATCAAATTCAAAGTAATCGGCGACCGGCCTAAACTGCTGACCGGCAAAACAAACTGGTACTCTGTTCTCTGGTTTCTAAAAGTGAAAGAAGAGGCACCATGCTGGCAGCTCCAAGCCATGCCAATGATTTTAGTCTACTTTTTTAGTCTACTTTAAATTATTGTTCTTGAGTGACTGCCATACCCTACTATACCAAATGGACGCCCCCAGTGTTGGGGAGTAACTGATTATATGTAACCTATCCAACCCTGGAAACCCCCTACCTCTTATGGTAAAGCCACACACAGCCAAAATGAACCATCCTTTTATGGACCTGCAGATAGGCCGATTTGATATCGAAAACGTAGTATACTTGCGTGACAAGGGGAGAATCTTAACGGCAAACTCCTTGCGCCCTCTCTCCTCTCTCTCCTACTTATCAAAACCCATTGGATGACAAAGCCAGAGGTCCTGCCCCTCTGACCTTCTCCAATGGTTTTTGAGAATTGATGGCGGCGTTCGTGTTAAACTGAAAGCACGAAACATCGCATTTAACCATGGAAAGACGACTGGGAATATGGCTGAATACAAACCGTGTAGTGAATCCCACCGCAAGGCAAGCAAATAAGTGAAACGTTAGTATAGGGACAAAGTAGAGTCGCAATTGAACGGTTCAGACACAAGATGTATGTGGCAGGGTCTACAGGCAATCGCGGACTACAAAAAGAGAACCAGCCACGCCACGGACACAGACGTCTCGCTTCCAGACAAACTGAACATGTTCTTTGCTCACTTTAAGGATAACACCGTCGCGGCCCGCTAACAAGAACTGCGGGCTCTCCTTCTCCTCTCCCTTGCAAGGCTGCCGGCCCAGATGGCATCCCTAGCCGCGTCCTCAGAGCATGTGCAGACCAGCTGGCTGGTGTGTTTTACGAACATATTCAATCTCTCCCTATCCCAGTCTGCTGTCCCCACATGCTACAAGATGTCCACCATTGTCCCTGTACCCAAGAAGGCAAAGGTAATTTAACTAAATGACTATTGCCCAGTTGCACTCACTTCTGTCAGCATGACGTGCTTTGAGAGACTAGTCAAGGATCATATCACCTCCACCTTACCTGTTACCCTAGACCAACTTCAATTTGCATACCGCCCCAATAGGTCCACAGACGATGTAATCGCCATCACACTGCACTATCCCATCTGGACAAGAGGAATACCTATGTAAGAATGCTGTTCATTGACTGCAGCTCAGCAGTCAACACCATAGTACCCTCCAACCTCATCATTAAGCTTGAGGCCCTAGGTCTCAACACCAACCTGTGCAATTGGGTCCTGGACTTCCTGACGGCCGCCCCCAGTTGGTGAAGTTAGGAAACAACATCCCCACTTCGCTGATCCTCAACACTGGGGCTCCATAAGGGTATGTGCTCAGCCCCCTCCTGTACTCCCTGTTCACCCACGACTGCGTGGCCAAGCACGCCTCCAACACAATCATCAAGTTTACAGACGACAACAGTAGTAGGCTTGATCACCAACAACAACGAGACGGCCTATAGGGCGGAGGTGAGGGCACTCGGAGTATGGTGTCAGGAAAACAACCTGTCACTCAGTCAACAAAACAAAGGAGATGGTCGTGGACTTCAGAAAACAGCAAAGGGAGCACCCCCCCATCCACATCGACGGGACAGCAGTGGAGAAGGTGGAAAGTTAAGTTCCTTGGCGTACAGATCACGGACAAACTGAAATGGTCCACCCACACAGACAGTGTGGTGAAGAAGGCTGAAGAAATGTGGCTTGTCACCTAAAACCCAAACACACACTTTTACAGATGCACAATTGAGAGCATCCTGTTGGGCTGCATCACCGCCTGGTGTGGCAACTGCACCGCCCACAACAGCATGGCTCTCCAGGGGGTGGTGCGGTCTGCACAACGCATCACCGGGGGCAAACTACCTGCCCTCCAGGACACCTACAGCACCCGATGTCATAGGAAGGAAAAAAATATCATCAAGGACAACAACCCTCTGAGCCACACCCTGTTCACCCTGCTACCATCCAGAAGGCGAGGTCAGTACAGGTGCATCAAAGCGGGGACCGAGAGACTGAAAAACAGCTTCTATCTCAAGGCCATCAGACTGTTAAACAGCCATCACTAACACAGAGAGGCTGCTGCCTATACAGACTTGAAATCATTGGTCACTTAAATAAATGGATCACTAGTCACTTTAATAATGTTTACATATGTATCTTGCATTACCTATCCCATATGTATAAACTGTATTTTATACCATCTATGGCATCTTGCCTATGCCAGTCGCTCATTGCTCATCCAAATATTTTTATATTACTAGTCACTTTAATAATGTTTACATATCTTGCATTACACATCCCATATATTATATATACTGTATTTTATACCATCTATGGCATCTTGCCTATGCCGCTCGGTCATTGCTCATCCATATATTTATATGTATATCTTCGATTCCATCCCTTTACTTAGATTTGTATGTATTAGGTAGCTGTTATGGAATTGTTAGATTACTTATTAGATATTACTGCACTGTCAGAACTAGAAGGGGCGGCAGGTAGCCTAGTGGTTAGAGCGTTGGACTTGTAACCGAAAGGTTGCAAGATCGAATCCCTGAGATAAGGTAAAAATCTGTTGTTCTGCCACTGAACAAGGTGACACATTATGAAGACTGACCTACAGCAGGTGGGGCATCTAACCCCTTGTCTTGACTGTAACAGTAGCCTGAACAGTACTGTAAATACAGGTACAACAGGTATCCCCTTCAGGGGGTATAGCTCACTGTTGTTGCTGCTGTTATGTCAATCTGTGATTCAGAAATATGTACATGTACACCATTAACTCGTTTCTATGTGATTGTGATGTACTCTGTTACTATAGATGTGATGTGCTGTCCTTACCTATTATGGTGATAGGAAGCGCTGTGACAAGTAAACCACGGACAACACCGCCAACAACACCAACTGTGGAAGGCTCTGAAAACAAAAATATATACATTTTTGTATTGATATGTTTGTAATGATCGACGCTGGAGACAGGAAGCAGGTACAGGGAGAACATTTAATAAATGACAGACATGAAACAGGACCAGCGTCTGGACAAGGGACAAATGAACATCAATGCAGACACGGGGAACACAGAGGAAACAGACTGATAAAGTGGAGGCAATCAAATAATGATGGAGTTCAGGTGGGTCCAGTGAGGTGCAGGTAAGCGTAACGAAGGGGACAGGTGTGCATAAAGATAGGCAGTCTGGCGCCCTCGATCGCCAGAGAGGGAGAGCGGGCGATGGCGTGACAATGTTGAAATAAATGTAAAATGAATTCAACAGTGCAACATTCAAAATGTCCTACAACACTAGCAGTGTTACTAACACATCAATACATAAGACTGTTTTATTTAACTAAGCAAGTCAGTTAAGAACAAAATCTTATTTTCAATGACGGCCAAGGAACAGTGTTTGTTTAGGGGCAGAACGACAGATTTATTTTTTACCTTGTCATCTCGGGGATTCAATCTTGCAAAATTCGGTTACTAGTCCAACGCTCTAACCACTAGGCTACCTGCCATCACTACTCACCTGACTAGTGTCCACTCACCTGAGACAAACACCTCTCCAACTGGCTCACTGACTTCCCCTTCCCCACTAACAGCGTTCTTCAGCTTGCAGATGTACTTGTAACCATTGGTTGGTTTGCCAGTGTCACTCTTAGAGACAATCAGCTGTTTGTGTATGACCTCCCACGCCCCCTCTCCCACTTTCCAGCTGTAGGTGACGGGTTCAGCATCAGTGGTGTCACCCTCACAGGTCAGAGTGCAGGAGGTTTTGTCTGGGTTACAGGAAGAAGTGATTGTGGGTTTGGGGACTGCCTCTGTAAATAGAGGAAAGAAACAGGAATAATTTGGGAAATGCTTGTGAGGCACTGCACAACAAGCTGTTTCTACATGACCACGCACAAACATACACATATATATGCACACACGCACAGAAACACTTACTGATAACAGATAGTTTATATGTCTTGTCAAGCAGTTTGCTGTTGAACTCCACATAATAAACTCCACTGTCTGTTTTCATCAATCCACTGATTCTCAGCTCTCCAGTATTCTGGTTCAGGGTTGTACGCTCTATGAAGGCAGCATAGATGTCCAGACCACCAAAATCCTGGTCCCACTCTGCCACCTTGTTCCTCCCATGCCTCCATAGGATGCTTGTGATGGGGTGAGGCACTGTGGATTTGTCCGGTGTCAACACCAGCTCACCTCCCACTTGATGATAAAGATCCTCTGGAAAAGCAGAAATTTCATACATGTATCAGAGTATCAATGTATCCAGGGTAATACATTATGGTTAGGGTATAAATATGTAGTCCTAACCCTATTGGCATTGAAAGAGACATTATTATCAACCTTTACTTTTTATGTCTAGAATTCTGCTTGCTGGGTGTATCTGGTCTATGTAGTCTGGCCACGTTGACTAGTGTTCAAATGTTCCACAGATTAAAGTATTTGTCTACACCCTGTTCACTATTATATCACTAGCTAGGTTTCCATCCAATTTACGACTGATATTCATACAAATATTTAAAAATCTGCATGTAACAATGCGCACAATTTCCCACCAGAGAGATGTTTCCCTCAAACTGACTTTTTGCAGATAAAAGGCTGTGCGTGATGACATAGTCCACATAAAAATAACTTTCTGTTAAATTCCTATGCACCAAATGAAAAATACACATTTAAATGGGTTTCCATCGCATTTTCAACTCTACTGATGGTTTGTCACGAACTGCTAAGTTACATAGACTGCGGTGTTACATAGACTGCTGTGTTATCAGTGGCGACCCATCATTCATGGCAGGTGGGGTAGAGCCCTACCTTTTTTGAGCCCCTCCTGTTCAGCTAAAATAAAATGTATATATATATATATATATAAATTATTTGTTGTTGTTGCTTGTTTTGCATGTTATTTTGGCATGAATATGTGTCACATCCGTTCGCAAACAATGTAAAAAAAAAAAATAGAAATCAATGAGTTAATAAAGCCAGATAAAAACATGGTTTCTTTTTTGCTTTCTGAGTAAGGCAGTTCCAGAATACAGGCGTTTCAGCCTAGCTCAATGCTTTCTGTGGTGGTTGGGCAGCCAGCGGAAAATACGGAGCGTAGGTGTTGGTAATGTTCTCTAGTTGCGCCATGATTTGCTCAGTGTTCTGTCACTCATGGGGACACTACGTCACCGCAAAATCTATGGGGAGTGCTCGAAAATTCAATCCCCCTTGTGTGCTGCTATAGAGTTACATTAGATGTGCCCATCCAAGAAAACTCAAGGTCATTGGACACAGATAAAATGACATCAAATCACATTATATCTACCGCAGCTTTGATTGGACTGATAATGTCAACATCATACTTTCAAAATCTTAGCGAACAAGATAGACAAGCAGTCATCATCATGAATCACGTCGACTACCTACTGGCAAATCCTTTTCAATCCCTGTCATATATATATATATATATACAGTGGGGAGAACAAGTATTTGATACACTGCCGATTTTGCAGGTTTTCCTACTTACAAAGCATGTAGAGGTCTGTCATTTTTATCATAGGTACACTTCAACTGTGAGAGACGGAATCTAAAACAAAAGTCCAGAAAATCACATTGTATGATTTTTAAGTAATTAATTTGCATTTTATTGCATGACATAAGTATTTGATCACCTACCAACCAGTAAGAATTCCGGCTCTCACAGACCTGTTAGTTTTTCTTTAAGAAGCCCTCCTGTTCTCCACTCATTACCTGTATTAACTGCACCTGTTTGAACTCATTACCTGTATAAAAGACACCTGTCCACACACTCAATCAAACAGACTCCAACCTCTCCACAATGGCCAAGACCAGAGAGCTGTGTAAGGACATCAGTGATAAAATTGTAGACCAGCACAAGGCTGGGATGGGCTACAGGACAATAGGCAAGCAGCTTGGTGAGAAGGCAACAACTGTTGGCGCAATTATTAGAAAATGGAAGAAGTTCAAGATGACGGTCAATCACCCTCGGTCTGGGGCTCCATGCAAGATCTCACCTCGTGGGGCATCAATGATCATGAGGAAGGTGAGGGATCAGCCCAGAACTACACGGCAGGACCTGGTCAATGACCTGAAGAGAGCTGGGACCACAGTCTCAAAGAAAACCATTAGTAACACACTACGCCGTCATGGATTAAAATCCTGCAGTGCACGCAAGGTCCCCCTGCTCAAGCCAGCGCATGTCCAGGCCCGTCTGAAGTTTGCCAATGACCATCTGGATGATCCAGAGGAGGAATGGGAGAAGGTCATGTAGTCTGATGAGACAAAAATAGAGCTTTTTGGTCTAAACTCCACTCGCCGTGTTTGGAGGAAGAAGAAGGATGAGTACAACCCCAAGAACACCATCCCAACTGTGAAGCATGGAGGTGGAAACATCATTCTTTGGGGATGCTTTTCTGCAAAGGGGACAGGATGACTGCACCGTATTGAGGGGAGGATGGATGGGGCCATGTATCGCGAGATCTTGGCCAACAACCTCCTTCCCTCAGTAAGAACATTGAAGATGGGTCGTGGCTGGGTCTTCCAGCATGACAACGACCCGAAACACACAGCCAGGGCAACTAAGGAGTGGCTCCATAAGAAGCATCTCAAGGTCCTGGAGTGGCCTAGCCAGTCTCCAGACCTGAACCCAATAGAAAATCTTTGGAGGGAGCTGAAAGTCCGTATTGCCCAGCGACAGCCCCGAAACCTGAAGGATCTGGAGAAGGTCTGTATGGAGGAGTGGGCCAAAATTCCTACTGCAGTGTGTGCAAACCTGGTCAAGAACTACAGGAAACGTATGATCTCTGTAATTGCAAACAAAGGTTTCTGTACCAAATATTAAGTTCTGCTTTTCTGATGTATCAAATACTTATGTCATGCAATAAAATGCAAATGAATTACTTAAAAATCATACAATGTGATTTTCTGGATTTTTGTTTTAGATTCCGTCTCTCACAGTTGAAGTGTACCTATGATAAAAATTACAGACCTCTACATGCTTTGTAAGTAGGAAAACCTGCAAAATCGGCAGTGTATCAAATACTTCTTCTCCCCACTGTATGTTTGAGGAATTTTAATTATGGGATTTCTGTTGTTTTGAATTTGGCGCCCTGCAGTTTTACTGGCTGTTGACGAGGTGGGACGCTACCGTCCCACATACCATAGTGAGGTTAAGGCTCTCTTTTCCTATCTTAAAAGGATAAGCATTCGTATGCCATGTGCCAGAACAGGTTGAATACATTGGCCATGCTGTCAATCCATGCTGTCAATCCCTTGGTCTCAACACCAACCTGTGCAATTGGGTCCTGGACTTCCTGACGGCCGCCCCCAGGTGGTGAAGTTAGGAAACAACATCCCCACTTCGCTGATCCTCAACACTGGGGCTCCATAAGGGTGTGTGCACAGCCCCCTCCTGTACTCCCTGTTCACCCACGACTGCGTGGCCAAGCACGCCTCCAACTCAATCATCAAGTTTGCAGACGACAACAGTAGTAGGCTTGATCACCAACAACGACGAGACGGCCTATAGGGCGGAGGCGAGGGCACTCGGAGTATGGTGTCAGGAAAACAACCTGTCACTCAGTCAACAAAACAAAGGAGATGGTCGTGGACTTCAGAAAACAGCAAAGGGAGCACCCCCCATCCATATCGACGGGACAGCAGTGGAGAAGGTGGAAAGATAAGTTCCTTGGCGTACAGATCACGGACAAACTGAAATGGTCCACCCACACAGACAGTGTGGTGAAGAAGGCTGAAGAAATGTGGCTTGTCACCTAAAACCCTCACACACTTTTACAGATGCACAATTGAGAGCATCCTGTTGGGCTGCATAACCGCCTGGTGTGGCAACTGCTCCGCCCACAACCGTAAGGCTCTCCAGAGGGTAGTGAGGTCTGCACAACGCATCACCGGAGGCAAAGTACCTGCCCTCCAGGACAGCTACAGCACCCGATGTCATAGGAAGGCCAAAAATATCATCAAGGACAACAACCACCTGAGCCACACCCTGTTCACCCCGCTACCATCCAGAAGGCGAGATCAGTACAGGTGCATCAAAGCGGGGACCGAGAGACTGAAAAACAGCTTCTGTCTCAAGGCCATCAGACTGTTAAACAGCCATCACTAACATAGAGAGGCTGCTGCCTACACAGACTTGAAATCATTGGTCACTTTAATAAATGGATCACTAGTCACTTTAATAATGTTTACATATCTTGCATTACACATCCCATATATTATATATACTGTATTTTATACCATCTATGGCATCTTGCCTATGTCGCTCGGTCATTGCTCATCCATATATTTATATGTATATATTCGATTCCTTCCCTTTACTTAGATTTGTATGTATTAGGTAGTTGTTATGGAATTGCTAGATTACTTATTAGATATTACTGCACTGTCAGAACTAGAAGGGACGGCTGGTAGCCTAGTGGTTAGAGCGTTGGACTTGTAACTGAAAGGTTGCAAGATCGAATCCCTGAGATAAGGTAAAAATCTGTCGTTCTGCCCCTGAACAAGGCAGTTAACCCACTGTTCCTAGGCTGTCATTGAAAATAAGAATTTGTTCTTAACTGACTTGCCTAGTTTAAAAAAAAAAAGGATAATCATTTCACTACACTCACAATGACATCTGTTAACCATGTGTATGTGACAAATAAAATTTGAGAAGGAATCAAGGACAGAGGAAGCTAAGAGCAAACAATTCAGATTCTACCCATGATTTATTATTAGCAGTTTTCTAACATGATGTTTTATTGACTTGTGTTGTGATGTACTTCAAGTGTGCTTCGATGGCGGGAAGTATTTGCATAAAGTTGAGCTTTCCCCAACTTTTGTCCCACCCTGTTCACGACCCTCGCCCATGCTAGCATCGCCCAACAGTACCCCGCACACTTCGCTTTTCTGCCATTGGAAATTAATGGCTTTCCGTAGTTTCATCACCCATATCGTCTTCAGAGGCACTGTGAGCCTTTTCTTTGAAATATGTTTGTTTGTAACAAACAGCTGTGTAGTATGTTGTTTGTGTCTGTCTTCAGCCTACATGCAGACATGAGCTTTCTGTTAAAGTGAAAGTAAACTTGCCTGTTGAGCCACTCGATTGAAAAAAACAGGATGGGTGTAGCCTATGACAAAGGTAAAATAACCTAGCCAGCGATTTCACATCTAATATCCATTGTAAACTAAACATATTTTTAGGTTACCACAAAGTAATTACCATCCTTTTTGCTGATTAATTCAGATTAGACTAATCCATACTGTGCGGGATCCTATTTGGTGCCTCCCTGTGACTCATTATGAAGACTGACCTACAGCAGGTGGTGCATCTAACCCCTTGTCTTGACTGCAACAGTAGCCTGAACAGTACTGTAAATACAGGTACAACAGGTATCCCCTTCAGGGGGTATAGCTCACTGTTGTTACTGCTGTTATGTCAATCTGTGATTCAGAAATATGTACATGTACACCATTAACCCGTTTCTATGTGCTTGTGATGTACTCTGTTACTATAGATGTGATGTCCTTACCTATTATGGTGATAGGAAGCGCTGTGACAAGTAAACAACGGACAACACCGCCAACAACACCAACTGTGGAAGGCTCTGAAAACAAAAATATATAAATTTTTGTATTGATATGTTTGTAAGAATCGACGCTGGAGACAGGAAGCAGGTACAGGGAGAACATTTAATAAATGACAGACATGAAACAGGACCAGCGTCTGGACAGGGGACAAATGAACATCAATGCAGACACGGGGAACACAGAGGACACAGACTGATAAAGTGGAGGCAATCAAATAATGATGGAGTTCAGGTGTGTCCAATGAGATGCGCGTAACGAAGGGGTCAGGTGTGCGTAAAGATAGGCAGTCTGGCGCCCTCGAGCGCCAGAGAGGGAGAGCGGGAGATGGCGTGACAATGTTGAAAGAAATGTAAAATGAATTCAACAGTGCAACATTCAAAATGTCCTACAACACTAGCAGTGTTACTAACACATCAATACATAAGACTGTTTTATTTAACTAAGCAAGTCAGTTAAGAACAAAATCTTATTTTCAATGACGGCCTAGGAACAGTGTTTGTTTAGGGGCAGAACGACAGATTTATTTTTTACCTTGTCATCTCGGGGATTCAATCTTGCAACCTTCAGTTACTAGTCCAACGCTCTAACCACTAGGCTACCTGCCATCACTACTCACCTGACTAGTGTCCACTCACCTGAGCCAAACACCTCTCCAACTGGCTCACTGACTTCCCCTTCCCCACTACTAACAGCGTTCTTCAGCTTGCAGATGTACTTGTAACCATTGGTTGATTTGCCAGTGTCGCTCTTAGAAACAATCAGCTGTTTGTCTACAACCTCCGATGCTCTCTCTCCCACTTTCCAGCTGTAGGTGACTGGTTCAGCATCAGTGGTGTCACTCTCACAGGTCAGAGTGCAGGAGGTTTGGTTGGCGTTACAGGAAGAAGTGATTGTGGGTTTGGGGACTGCCTCTGTAAATAGAGGAAAGAAACAGGAATAATTTGGGAAAATGCTTGTGAGGCACTACAATACATAACCTGCTGTTTCTACATGACCACACACAAACATACACATATATATGCACACACGCACAGAAACACTTACTGATAACAGATACTTTATATGTCTTGTCAAGCAGTTTGCTGTTGAACTCCACAGAATAAACTCCACTGTCTGTTTTCTTCAATCCACTGATTCTCAGCTCTCCAGTATTCTGGTTCAGGGTTGTACGCTCTTTGAAGGCACTATAGATGTCCAGACCACCAAAATCCTTGTCCCACTCTGCCACCTTTTCCTTCCCATGTTTCCATAGGATGCTTATGATGAAGTCAGGCACTGTGGATTTGTCCGGTGTCAACACCAGCTCACCTTCCACTTGATGATAAAAATCTGGAAAAGCAGACATTTCATACATGTATCAGAGTATCAATGTATCCAGGGTAATACAGTATGGTTAGGGTATAAATATGTAGTCCTAACCCTATTGGCATTGAAAGATACATTATTATCAACCTTTACTGTTTATGTCTAGAATTCTGCTTGCTGGGTGTATCTGGTCTATGTAGTCTGGCCACGTTGACTAGTATGTTCCCCCTCACCACCACCACTGGAGCAGAAATGTATCTAGACTACACTACAGATTAAAGTATTTGTCTACACCCTGTTCACTATTATATCACTAGCTAGGTTTCCATCCAATTTATGACTGATTTTCATACAAATATTTAAAAATCTGCATGTAACAATACGCACAATTTCCCACCAGAGAGATGTTTCCCTCAAACTGACTTTTTGCAGATAAAAGGCTGTGCGTGATGACATAGTCCACATAAAAATTACTTTCTGTTAAATTCCTATGCACCAAATGAAAAATACACATTTAAATGGGTTTCCATCGCATTTCCAACTCTACTGATGGTTTGTCACGAACTGCTAAGTTACATAGACTGCGGTGTTACATAGACTGCTGTGTTATCAGTGGCGACCCATCATTCATGGCAGGTGGGGTAGAGCCCTACCTTTTTTGAGCCCCTCCTGTTCAGCTAAAATAAAATGTATATATATATATATATATAAATTATTTGTTGTTGTTGCTTGTTTTGCATGTTATTTTGGCATGAATATGTGTCACATCCGTTCGCAAACAATGTAAAAAAAAAAATAGAAATCAATGAGTTAATAAAGCCGGATAAAAACATGGTTTATTTTTTGCTTTCTTGAGTAAGGCAGTTCCAGAATACAGGCGTTTCAGCCTAGCTCAATGCTTTCTGTGGTGGTTGGGCAGCCAGCGGAAAATACGGAGCGTAGGTGTTGGTAATGTTCTCTAGTTGCGCCATGATTTGCTCAGTGTTCTGTCACTCATGGGGACACTACGTCACCGCAAAATCTATGGGGAGTGCCTGAAAATTCAATCCCCCTTGTGTGCTGCTATAGAGTTACATTAGATGTGCCCATCCAAGAAAACTCAAGGTCATTGGACACAGATAAAATGACATCAAATCACATTATATCTACCGCAGTTTTGATTGGACTGATAATGTCAACATCATACTTTCAAAATCTTAGCGAACAAGATAGACAAGCAGTCATCATCATGAATCACGTCGACTACCTACTGGCAAATCCTTTTCAATCCCTGTCATATATTTATATATATATATATATACAGTTGAAGTTGGAAGTTTACATACACTTAGGTTGGAGTCATTAAAACTTGTTTTTCAACCACTCCACACATTTCTTGTTAACAAACTATAGTTACGGCAAGTCGGTTAGGACATCTACTTTGTGCATGACAAGTAATTTTTCCATCAACTGTTTACAGATTATTTCACTGTATCACAATTCCAGTGGGTCAGAAGTTTACATACACCGAGTTGACTGTGCCTTTGAACAGCTTGGAAAGTTCCACAAAATATCTTGACTTTAGAAGCTTCTGATAGGCTAATTGACATCATTTGAGTCAATTGGAGGTGTACCTGTGGATGTATTTCAAGGCCTACCTTCAAACTCAGTGCCTCTTTGCTTGAAATCATGGGGAAATAAAAAGAAAACAGCCAAGACTTCAGAAAAAAAATTGTAGACCTCCACAAGTCTGGTTCATCCTTGGGAGCAATTTCCAAATGCCTGAAGGTACCACGTTCATCTGTACAAATAATAGTACGCAAGTACAAACAAAATGGGACCACGCAGCCGTCATACCGTTCAGGATGGAGACGCGTTCTGTCTCCTAGAGATGAATGTACTTTGGTGCGAAAAGTGCAAACCAATCCCAGAACAACAGCAAAGGACCTTGTGAAGATGCTGGAGGAAACAGGTACAAAAGTATCTATATCCACAGTAAAACGAGTCCTATATCAACATAACCTGAAAGGCCGCTCAGCAAGGAAGAAGCCACTGCTCCAATACCGCCATGAAAAAGCCAGACTACGATTTGCAACTGCATATGGGGACAAAGATCGTACTTTTTGGAGAAATGTCCTCTGGTCTGATGAAAAAAAAATAGAACTGTTTGGCAATAATGACCATATTGTTTTTATTTACTTTTCTGCACACCAGTATCACTACTTGCACATCATCATCTGCTCATCTATCACTCCAGTGTTAATCCACTAAATTGTAATTACTTTGCTACTATGGCCTATTTATTGCCTTACCTCCTCATGCCATTTGCACACATATATGTAAACTTTCTTTTTTTCTATTGTGTTATTGACTGTAAGCTTGTTTATTCCATGTGTAACTCTGTGTTGTTGTTTGTGTCGCACTGCTTTGCTTTATCTTGGCCAGGTTGCAGTTGTAAATGAGAACTTGTTCTCAACTAGCTTACCTGGTTAAACGTGAAAAAAAAAAAAATTGGAGGATAAAGGGGGAGGCTTGCAAACTGAAGAGGACCATCCCAACCGTGAAGCAACATCAAGACATCAGTCAGGAAGTTAAAGCTTTGTCGCAAATGCGTCTTCCAATTGGACAATGATCCCAAGCATACTTCCAAAGTTGTGGCAAAATGGCTTAAGGACAAAAAAGTCAAGGTATTGGAGTGGCCATCACATGTGCGAGCAAGGAGGCCTACAAACCTGACTCAGTTACACCAGCTCTGTCAGGAGGAATGGGAAAAATTCACCCAACTTATTGTGGGAAGCTTGTGGAAGGCTACCCGAAATGTTTGACCCAAGTTAAACATTTTAAAGGCAATGCTACCAAATACGAATTGTAAATGTAAACTTCTGACCCACTGGGAATGTGATGAAAGAAATAAAAGCTGAAATTCTCTATATTCTCTATATTCTCTATATTCTCTATATTATTCTGACATTTCACATTCTTAAAATAAAGTGGTGATCCTAACTGACTTAAGATAGGGAATCTTTACCTGTATTAAATGTCAGGAATTGTGAAAAACTGAGTTTAAATGTATTTGGCTAAGGTGTATGTAAACTTCTGACTGCAACTGTATATATATATATAAATAAATAAATAAATAAATAAATAAATAAATAATACATAAAACATGTCGGTGCTCATCGGCCAAACATTACCCAACAAGTTGGAAATCGCAAATTCAACAATGAGTGGTTTGGAAGGAATCAGCGGCTAACTGCAAGTTTTGCACCGTGATCACTAGCCTGCTATTCAATGGAGTGGGTGTGTGGTCCAAGTCTGGGTTTAAGGGTCTCTTTTCCCATCTTAAAAGGATAAACAGAATTTGCCCACAAGGACTGCCGCGCCACCTTCCTGTTCAAGTGAGCACTGCACAACAAGGTGAGACCAAAAATGTCTTGTATGCTGCCTGGGAGATATGTATACTGTAGCTAAGAAAGTAATACTAAATGTATGTTGTGTAGTAAGCTGTTAGTAGCCCATGTGCCTCACCCTAATAATTTGGTCCCTTTCCCCCTCATAACTTAGCCTACTGTTCTGACTTGGTGGTGCACATCTAGCCCATAGCCTGTTTAAGAGAAATGTAATCATCGAATATTGTAAGAGCTTTCCTTGTCAGCCCCATTTATTTACGCTACGGTTCTGACTTGGTATACAGGGAGAATACTGTAAGAACGGCCCATGTTCTGAAGTGCTTGAACATATAGCTACATTGACTAAGTCCGTCCGAGCTCGCTCGTTGATGTCTTACTTGAAATTACGAATTGCCTCTTCCACCATGGATTCACTCCATGGTGCTGAACAGAAAGTTCTGCTGTTGGGACAGCTTTATGTCGGCCCTAACAGTTTGTGGGCACTGTTTGTCACTGTTATAGTGCAATTAATGTATTGTGTAGTGGCTTTGCATCTAAAAAATGTTTGTTTGCCCCACCCAGATTTCCGTGTTACACAGACTGCTGTGTTAAAAAGCAAATGTGCCTAATCTGGTTTTGGCACATGTGCTCTAGCCAACAGCTCGCAGCTACAGTGGGGCTAAACTATCTACATTATGGATAAAAGTGATATTTCTTGTATTTGTCAAACAAATGCAAAGCATCGATCATCATGTCACCAGAATAAGACCATCAATATTTATTGGAAAGGAGCATCAAACTCATCACCTTGCACTTTCACCACCCTGTGAAGTTCATCATAATTAATTTAATCTGTAGCTTAATAAACTGTATGCTTTCCCGAGTCTTAGTGGGAGGGCCACGCAACATATAACACGACTCCAAGTTCATGATGGTTATTATATCAATATTTGCCATAAAGCAGGGAAGGCATGGGGGTCCTGGCCCACCCTACCATTCCTCCACGCCCGTCCAAATAAAATATTGAAATATCGATCATTTATTTGACCGAGACGCGAGCCAACAGATTGATGAGCAAATCGGGCCGGAAAGGTAGCCTAGCGGTTAGAGCGTTGGGCCAGGAACCGAATCCCAGAGCTGACAAGGTAAAAAAAAAATCTGTTGTTCTGCGGCTGCTCCTGAACAAGGCAGTTAACCCACTGTTCCCCGGTAGGATGTCATTGTAAATAAGAGGGGCACTGTTTCTCTCGCTAGTTTCAGCAGAGAGTTAGGTGAATAAAGAGTGCTCACTCTTGCCAAAATCTGTCCTGAATAAACCCAATGTGTTTGCATGGGCATAATATGCAGACCTAAGCCTGTTGCCTGCATTCCTGCCTTTGGGACAGTAACTCGCATTGTTAGGGTGGAGACATGAGCGTCTGGGGTGGCAGGTAGCCTAGTGGTTAGAGTGTTGGGGAAGTAACTGAAAAGTTGCTGTATCAAATTCCTGAGCTGACAAGGTAAAAATCTTTGCTTCTGCCCCTGAACAAGGCAGTTAACCCACTGTTGGCTGTCATTGTAAATAAGAATTTGTTCTTAACTAACTTGCCAACTTAAATCTGGTCATTATATATATATATATATATATATATATATATATATATATATATATATATATATATATATATATACACACATACTGCTCAAAAAAATAAAGGGAACACTAAAATAACACATCCTAGATCTAAATGAATGAACTATTCTTATTAAATACTTTTTTCGTTACATAGTTGAATGTGCTGACAACAAAATCACACAAAAATGATCAATGGAAATCAAATTTATCAACCCATGGAGGTCTGGATTTGGAGTCACACTCAAAATTAAAGTGGAAAACCACACTACAGGCTGATCCAACTTTGATGTAATGTCCTTAGAACAAGTCAAAATGAGGCTCAGTAGTGTGTGTGGCCTCCATGTGCCTGTATGACCTCCCTTCAACGCCTGGGCATGCTCCTGATGAGGTGGCGGATGGTCTCCTGAGGGATCTCCTCCCAGGCGTTGGTGGATGGAGCGAGACATGATGTCCCAGATGTGCTCAATTGGATTCAGGTCTGGGGAACGGGCGGGCCAGTCCATAGCATCAATGCCTTCCTCTTGCAGGAACTGCTGACACACTCCAGCCACATGAGGTCTAGCATTGTCTTGCATTAGGAGGAACCCAGGGCCAACCGCACCAGCATATGGTCTCAGAAGGGGTCTGAGGATCTCATCTCGGTACCTAATGGCAGTCAGGCTACCTCTGGCGAGCACATGGAGGGCTGTGCGGCCCCCCCAAAGAGATGCCACCCCACACCATGACTGACCCACCGCCAAACCGGTCATGCTGGAGGATGTTGCAGGCAGCAGAACGTTCTCCACGGCGTCTCCAGACTCTGTCACGTCTGTCACGTGCTCAGTGTGAACCTGCTTTCATCTGTGAAGAGCACAGGGCGCCAGTGGCGAATTTGCCAATCTTGGTGTTCTCTGGCAAATGCCAAACGTCCTGCACGGTGTTGGGCTGTAAGCACAACCCCCACCTGTGGACGTCGGGCCCTCATACCACCCTCATGGAGTCTGTTTCTGACCGTTTGAGCAGACACATGCACATTTGTGGCCTGCTGGAGGTCATTTTGCAGGGCTCTGGCAGTGCTCCTCCTTGCACAAAGGCGGAGGTAGCGGTCCTGCTGCTGGGTTGTTGCCCTCCTACGGCCTCCTCCACGTCTCCTGATGTACTGGCCTGTCTCCTGGTAGCGCCTCCATGCTCTGGACACTACGCTGACAGACACAGCAAACCTTCTTGCCACAGCTCGCATTGATGTGCCATCCTGGATGAGCTGCACTACCTGAGCCACTTGTGTGGGTTGTAGACTCCGTCTCATGCTACCACTAGAGTGAAAGCACCGCCAGCATTCAAAAGTGACCAAAACATCAGCCAGGAAGCATAGGAACTGAGAAGTGGTCTGTGGTCACCACCTGCAGAACCACTCCTTTATTGGGGGTGTCTTGCTAATTGCCTATAATTTCCACCTTTTGTCTATTCCATTTGCACAACAGCATGTGAAATTTATTGTCAATCAGTGTTGCTTCCTAAGTGGACAGTTTGATTTCACAGAAGTGTGATTGACTTGGAGTTACATTGTGTTGTTTAAGTGTTCCCTTTATTTTTTTGAGCAGTGTATATACCCATTGTTCATGATAATCAAAGATTATGATGTCATGTTGTAGGCTAGGCTATACAATTAGCCAGTGCTTAATTTGAGTTTTGTTCTGGAACCTATTTGGCCAGAATTAACGTGGAAATGGAATTGACGTGGAAATGGAATTAATGTGGAAATGTGAGCAGCATTTCATATTCCTAGTTGAATTAGTTAGGGAGCGTAAACAAAGTACAAACTTTTTTTACATTCAAATTTCAATAGCTCCTTGGTCATGACCTCAACCAAGGTTCAGAATGTCCACTGACTATCCTTCTATATTGCACACCCTTTTGTTTGTCCCTTTTCATCGCAGGTGATTTTATATTAATTTCTTTACATTTTACATTTCAAAAGCTCCTTGGTCATGTGACCTACTGACCTCAAACAAGGTTCAGAATGTACACTCAGTGGGTTTACACATTGCTCACCCTTTAGTTTGTCCATTTTAATCTCAAATGATTTTACATGAAATTTTCCGTGGGATGTTCAAAGTTTCTGATATTTTTTTTATAACCCAACCCTGATCTGTACTCCACAACTTTCTCCCTGACCTGTTTGGCAAGCTCCTTGGTCTTCATGGTGGCCCTTGCTTGATGGTGCCCCTTGCTTAGTGGTGTTGCAGACTCTGGGGCCTTTCAGAAAAGGTGTATATATACTGAGATCATATGACAGATCATGTGATACTTAGATTGCACACAGGTGGACTTTTTTAGAACGAATTATGTGACTTCTCTAGGTAATTGATTGCACCAGATCTTATTTAGGGGCTTCATAGCAGAGGGGGTGCATGCACCACTTTTCTGTTTTACATTTTTTGAAACAAGTAATTTTTTTCATTTCACTTCACCAATTTGGACTATTTTGTCTATGTCCATTACATGAAATCAAAATGAAAATCCATTTAAATTACAGGTTGTAATGCAACAAAATAGGAAAAATGCCAACGGGGATGAATACTTTTGCAAGGCACTGTACCCCTGACCTCTCAATAACATCTACAGGACCAGGCCCATTGTATACATCTACCTACCCCCATCCTCTGAAGTCTGACCCCTCAACCCTGTGAAACTACAGCTACAGAGCCTGTGATCTAAACCTGTACCTTGTCCCTGTGTCCAGGGTTTGTTGTTCCTCGTTCCTCTCTGCAAGTACTTACCCTGCAAGGAACCCCCCTCCCCAACCCCATCAAATCACATCACTTTTTATTTTAATTTTATCCCCTTTTCTCGTGGTATCCAATCGCTAGTAATTACTATCTTGTCTCATCGCTACAACTCCCGTACGGGCTCGGGAGAGACGAAGGTCGAAAGCCACGCGTCCTCCGAAGCACAACCCAACCAAGCCGCACTGCTTCTTAACACAGCGCGCCTCCAACCCGGAAGCCAGCCGCACCAATGTGTCGGAGGAAACACCGTGCACCTGGCCCCCTTGGTTAGCACGCACTGCGCCCGGCCCGCCACAGGAGTCGCTGGAGCGCGATGAGACAAGGATATCCCTACCGGCCAAACCCTCCCTAACCCAGACGACGCTAGGCCAATTGTGCGTCGCCCCACGGACCTCCCGGTCGCGGCCGGCTGCGACAGAGCCTGGGCGCGAACCCAGAGACTCTGGTGGCGCAGCTAGCACTGCGATGCAGTGCCCTAGACCACTGCGCCACCCGGGAGGCCCTCATCACATTTTATTTGTCACATGCGCCGAAAGCAACAGGTGTAGACCTTACTGTGAAATGCTTAATTACAAGCCCTTAACCAACAATGCAGTTCAAGAAATAGAGTCAAGAAAATATTTACTAAATAAAGTAAAGTTTAAAAAAAGAAAAGAAAATGATATAACAATAATGAGGCTACATACAGGGGGTACCGGTACCGAGTCGATGTGCGGGGTACAGGTTAGTCCAGGTCATTTGTACATGGATCATGAAACTTCCCTGTGAGCCCTGTCCTGTATGGGTCCTATTGGTGAACCTGTCCTGTATGGGTCCTATTGGTCAACCTGTCCTGTATGGGGTGATGCTATTGGTCATGTGTGTCATGTGTCTCTGTTGCTTGGCTCTGTGCTATCATCATAGTGATTTGGTTAAGATCGGATAATAACAGCCTTCCGTGTGTGTGTGTGTGTGTGTGTGTGTGTGTGTCCATAGGAGTATAAGCGTAAGCAGATTGAGGAACAACGTCAAGCCGAGAGACTACAGAGACAGTTACAACAGGAGGTAACACTTGGTTGTTATGATGATGTCATATAACAATGTTGTTGAATAATTGAAGAGATGGTAAACTGTTGTCTATTTGTTTTGTAGAGAGCCTACCTGGTGTCTCTACAGCAGCAGCAACAACAACAACAAAACCAAGATGGCCGACCAGGCGAGAAGAAACCGCTGTATCACTATAAAGACTCAGCTAGTCCTACTGACAAACCTGCATGGGCTAAAGAGGTACACACACACACAGGCCAGGTGTCTACACTGATAGTTTCTACAGACAGAAGCAGAAGGGTTCGAGAGAAGATGCTGGAGAGACTCTGGTCTCTGGACAACATTCATAACTGAAGTTCATGAGTACAGTCTCAGTCGAACTACAACATTGTCTGTATAGTGGTGCATACAGCATGGATTGGAACAAGATATTGTGTTCTTCTGTTACAGTTCTCGTGTGTGTTTTATATTTGATGTGTGTGTTTGAAGAGTGTGCATGTGTGAATTGGTCTGTCCACTCACCCCGCCCATTCCTCAGACAAAGCCACTCCTTCATCCTCCATTCCCTGCCACGCCAACCCCCCTCGCCGAGCCCCCTCCGACCCCACCCGCCCACCTCACATCCGTATCTCCCTGGAGACCAGTGATCTAGTAGATCCCGTTCTGAAACAGGAGATCAGCCAGCAGGTTAGAGAGATGAGAGCTCAGAATGCCGGTCAGAGGGTGTTCAGACAGAAAGAAGATGCAATACCGGAGCCAACCACCAGGGGTACAACAACCGGGGTCCAAAAGGGCCTAGCCGAGCCGGTCAGAAGGCTGGTCAGCAAGACCGAGGGAGCAGTCCCAGACCTAAACACCAAGGGCCTCAGCACAACCCCAACCAGGGGCCACAGCATAATGGGAAGGGGCAACAGGCTTGCTTTAACCGAGGCTCCAGCCCTAACCAAGCCCCAAAAGAGAGCCCCATCTCTAATCCCCAAGCCCCTAACAAAGAGGCCCTCAATGGGCCGTACCCATATCCACAGCAGGTCTCCAAGGTGAACAGCCTCTGGCATGTTAGAACAATGTAGGTAAGGGAAGACGGAAAAGTCAGATCCCCTTTGGAGGGCTCCTCCAACCCCTACTCTGTGTGTCACCTGTTTGAGGGAGACTCTCCAACGGAGAGTGAACGCCTCTAAGTCAGAATCCCCCCTAAACGTAACGATACCGTAGCGCCACGGATCTTCGGTTGGCCCGGGATAGCCTGCCTCTTTTGGCAGGTGAGTAGAGCCATTCGTGATGGGGTTGGGGTGCGGCCGGATGAGTTGCCGCCCCTCTCCTGATGCGCACTGCATGTTTGTGTGCAATATAGAAGGGTAGTCAATGTACTTTCTGAACCTTGGTTGAGGTCAGTAGGTCACATGACCAAGGAGCTATTGAAATTAGAAAGTTTGAAGAATTCATGTAAAATCGTGTGAGAAGAAAATGGACTAACTAAATGGTGTGCAATGTGTAGGCCAGCTGTGTACATTATGAACCTTGTTTGAGGTGTGTGGGTCACATAAACAAGGCGCTATTGAATTTCAAAAATTCAAAAAATAATTTTAAATAGTGCCAAATGTAAATCAACAAAAACAAGTGTGTGCAATATGTGTCTCTGCCATCAGGTTAGCTAGAACCAGTTTGGAACGTTTTAGGAGTAATGGTTAAAGGGCTATTGAAATGTGTAACATTTGATTTGTCACTATGTTGACGGTCCCTAACTGCTGTTGGTGGAAGCAAGGAAAACTACAGGCGAATATCCAACCTGAAACTGTTTTTACCTCCGTAAAAAAACTTTATGTGAAAAAGTAGATTTTCAGCCCGGGCCTCCTAAGAGTTGATTCGGGTTGGGGTTATGGTTTGCGTAACATTGTAACCTATGTTTGAGACCAACGCGTGGCGGTGGCTGTGTGAGAAGCGTGCCAGTATATTTCACATAACTACGCCTGGCAACGCCTGGCAAATCTGTCAATATATTAACAGCATGCTAACAAAACATTCATTTCGCAATATTTTATATACAATCGAGGGAAAACACAGATTGGATAGCAAATTGCTCCTGCTGAAAAAAGAAGACTTTATGATATGGGCTACCAAAATATTTAATCAAATTCCAAATATTGTTTTACAAAAGACAGAGACGGGCTTTTGGCAGGAGCGCATCGGCCATCACCAGCAAGTGAGCTGCGCATCATTGGGTGAGTCAGTGAAACTGGAAAGCATTTTTAGGACTATAATTTCCTCATCACATTGTAACATACAATATGTGTCTCTACACACTATTGATGGATTCAAGACAATGTCGTTTTTATTGATCTCAGATTCTCAGTTTGTCCGTGTCAAAGTAGCCTGCCATTTCAATTACTTGTGCGGTATTAAAAATATTCTACCAAAGTCTCCAGTCATGTAAAATGACATAGAATTGCATGAAATGTGTTTATAAAAGGCGAGATTTTCCCCAGACGATAGGCTACTAAACATTTTCCCAACGTGTGCAACTTCTGTAAGCGCCTGTACTCTACTGCTCAATGCCACTACGCAAAGGCCATAATATGCATGGAATGCTTTATTATAAATATATGTTTTTCCCCTCATGCGTTCCGGTACCTCAGAACACCTCAGGTTACCCCCTCTCGCGCTCATTTTTTGTTCCAGAACCTGCCGATTTATAAATTAAGTACAGCAATTAGCACAAAATAGCAAACAAATAGCCTAACAATTATTAGGTAGAGCAAATGCTACGTTCAGCCCCGCCAGTCGGTTCAACTTACCTCCGGAGACCACCGTTCGCGCCAGACAAAGCCAGAAGCATAATCTGATGAGCGTTAGTTTGGGCATATTTGCTAGGTAGTTTGTTTAGATAATAAATAAAAGTTACAATGAGATATGTTTAAACACTGTTTGGTTCATAGCCTAGCCTAGTTTTCTGGTCTTTATTTCCTGAGGTTGTGAAACTTAAAGTAAAATGTGGTTAGCTCCTCCCTATGCATGAGTCCTGACCTCTTGGTGCAAAATAAAATTGCGTTCCATTTGACTTGTAAATAATGTTTAATAGCTGCAATACAATCACACTGTATACCAACACATTGCATTATGTTTATTTGCTATAATAATACAATTATAACCACTTCTGGAATATTCCTGGCTGTAGTCCTTACCCATACCTGGTCTTTGGCACCACCCTATGTGTATGATTAGCTACAATGCACATAATTACATATATAATTTAGAATTGATAGGATCCCTGTGCTATAATGTAACAAAGGTTGGCAATACTGTAATATTCAAAGGTAACTTAATAACTATAGTTCATTTAACTTTTACTTGGTACTCATCCCGGATCCGGGAGCACCCTCATCAGTAAAAAAGCTGACTAGCATAGCCTAGCATAGCGCCACAAGTAAATACTAGCATCTAAATATCATGAAATCACAAGTCCAAGACACCAGATGAAAGATACATCTTGTGAATCCAGCCATAATTTCTGATTTTTTAAATGTTTTACAGGGAAGACAAAATATGTATTTCTATTAGCTAACCACGATAGCAAAAGACCCAACTTTTTTTTCTCCACCATTTTTTTACTGCATAGGTAGCTATCACAAATTCGACCAAATAAAGATATAGTCATTAACCAAGAAACAACTTCATCAGATGACAGTCTGATAACATATTTATTGTATAGCATATGTTTTGTTCGAAAAATGTGCATATTTCAGGTATAAATCATAGTTTTACATTGCAGCCACCATCACAACTCTCACCAAAGCAACTAGAATAACTACAGAGAGCAACGTGAATTACCTAAATACTCATCATAAAACATTTATGAAAAATACACAGCGTACAGCAAATGAAAGACAAAGATCTTGTGAATCCAGCCAATATTTCAGATCTTTTAAGTGTTTTACAGCGAAAACACAATATAGCATTATATTAGCTTACTACAATAGCCAACCACACAGCAGCATTGATTCATGCACGTTAGCGATAGCGAATAAACCAGCAAAAGATTACATTTTTCACTAACCTTCTCAAAACATCAGATGACAGTCCTATAACATCATATTACACAATACATATATGGTTTGTTCGAAAATGTGCATATTTAGCGGCACAAATCGTGGTTATACAATGAGAATAGTAGCCAAGCTGCAAACAAAATGTCGGGAGAAATCTTGGGAGAGGCACCTAATCTAATCAATAACTAATCATTAACTTGACTAAAAAATACAGGTTGGACAGCAAATGAAAGATACATTAGTTCTTAATGCAACCGCTGTGTTAGATTTTTAAAATTAACGTTACTACGACATACAGCGTGTGTTAAAGCGAGACCGCACCGAAATTAATGGCGGAATAATAGTTTAACATTTTTCAACAGAACAACGAATTAACATCATAAATAGTTCTTACTATTTGATGAGCTTCCATCAGAATCTTGTGCAAGTTGTCCTTTGTCCAGAAGAATCGTTGCTCGGTTGTAGATTGTCGTCTTCAACTTTGGAATTAGCAGCAAACATTAGCCATGTGGCGAAGACGTGTCCAACTCACTATAACGCAGCACAAATGAAATACCGAAAATCGCAATATACTGATATAAACTGATATAACTCGGTTTAAAATAACTACATTTTGATGTTTTTAACACCTATATCGAAGAAAATCAGAGCCGAATATATCTAATGCCTATAACGAGAGCTTTTCAGAATGCAATCCTGAGGTCTGTCTTGCGTCATGACGAACGTTGAAAAGACTGCACACCCGGTTCCAAGAGCTTTTATACGGCCTCAGATCTACCTAGACACACCATTCCAATTCTCACTGCTTACTGACATCTAGGGGAAGGCGTATGCAGTGCATGTAGACCCATAGATTACATGCAAATTAATAAACTGACCCTGGAACAGAGTGCCCGATTTCAGATTTCTCACTTCCTGACAGGAAGTTTGCTGCAAAATGAGTTCTGTTTTACTCACAGATATAATTCAAACGGTTTTAGAAACTAGAGAGTGTTTTCCATCCAATAGTAATAATAATATGCATATTGTACGAGCAAGAATTGAGTACGAGGCAGTTTAATTTGGGGACAAATCTTTACAAAGTGAAAACAGCGCCCCCCTATTGAGAAAAGGTTTTAATGTTCCTCCTGTCCACTGAGTCTGAGGGCTTTTGATTCACCAGCCTATAACCATTGACCTATAGGTCTACTGTATGAGACTTGCACACTAAAACATTCACACAGACATATTTTCCTCAAAACATAATACATGTTTGCCATGTTGTAGCATGGATCAACAGTTCATTTTAGTTCACATTATTCAAAGTAGAAAAATTCTAGTAACCTAGGCTAAACATGACCGCCCATACAGGATAATAACATGATACATAATAACCAGAAATATTTAGATAAAGAGAGATGAGTTTACTGAAGAGAAACAAACCTTCTCTGTACATAAACTAAATATTTGTCAAACAAACTACATATTCAACAAGTGCTTTTCAACTGGTTTCTTCTGGTACAGAGGCTGAAGCTGTACTGGTCTCTGTTGGTACAATGATTTACCTATACATCCCTATGTAGTAGACAGTATCTGAGCTACTCTCTATGGCTGTAAATGCTGTATCTGAGCTGGTGTCTACTGATCCAGAGGGTCCACCTGAACTGTATTTTACTGGAGTAGATAGTGTTCCTTCATGCTGTGGCTCTGAGACCAGCTGACAATCCTGGACTGCTTCTATCAGGAGTGTCTGTACTGTCTGACACTGAGCTAGTGGGTCTCCTCAGACCTGATAGAGAGAGAGGAACACCTGATCTGTCTACCTGACCACTGCCCTCTGGGTTTCCATTGTCTTTACTACACTTCCTTGTTCTACACCCATCTGATAGCAATGTGAGTGTCTTGTAGATGATGGTCTTGGTGAAACACGTGGTGGGGGCGTGTCGTTGTTTTAGGAGTAGTTGGGTCTTGATGTATGGGAATTCAACATGGTGTTTGTTTGGGAGAAGTTAGGTTCTTCACCTCTTCTCTCTCTGACGCTCCCATCTTCATCCCTTCTCTGACGGGTTGGTGGAGACCTCTGACCGTCAGTCTGGCTGTTGTGTGTGGCTCTGCTGGATTCCTCCTCTTGGTCCTCTGACCCTGGCTCCACCTCAGAGTTCATGTCCTCCTGTTGTCTTTACATCAATCTCCTCTCCCTCACCCTCTTGCTTTCCCTCTTTCTCTCCCCATCAACATCTCTCCTTCCCTGTCCATGTCTCAGCTTTAGCGTTCCCTTGAGAAACACTGTCCTTTGCAGAAGTGTGTGCTTGGCACACTCTGGCATGTGTAAGATGCGCAGTTTTAACCTGTGTAATAATGGCATGAACCACATGGGAACATGCACCGTCAGCTCAGTCATTGCTACAATATCAGAACATGCAAAAACGCCTCAGTTTCCACAGAAACAGAGCAGAGGCAGGAAACCATGCTTCAGTTAAGTGTCTAAACGCTTAGAGTAGTTCCACATAGGCCTATAGCCAACTCTGTGGTACTGTGTCAACACAGCAGGCATAAGCCCATGATTCTGTAGGGGGTGGGTCCCAAAGACCCTCCCCATTATTGATTAAGGGGACCTTAAGATTCATATGTTTTGCTGCAGGCCTTATAATAAGATACTGTTGCTATGTGTCTAAAAACTCTGCCACTATACGTTGCACAAGCTATCTATATTAGTCTTTGTGGTTAAGCCCTGGCTGTTGTGAGAGTGTGCTTGCAGGCTAGGTCTGAGTCAGACTGAAACTAGATAAAGAGACGTAACCACTGTCTGGTTTTGATATTTTTATCTTGTGAGACAGTGGACAATTCTAATAAATTCAGAGAATTTACTAGGTTGCCTTATAAGGTAACCTCAGCTTATCGATACACACATACATTGATGTAGGTGATCATACCTCTAGGGAGTGATCACATGTATAACATCAGCTGTGCCCTTAGGTGGGGTGCAGAACTTACTCGGAAACATGCGTGCTATGTTCCCGTTGTCAACTTCTGTCTGCAATTGCATTAATAAATTAATGATTGATTTAATTAAAGATATTGTCTGAATGCTAATTTCACCAATGAGCCAATGATTGACAAGGAACAAGGAACGAACCCCAACAATTCTCAGAGACAAAAACATGGTTTGGTGTGGTCAGGCAAACCCAAAGAGAGGGTTGACATTAGAGCCTGCTTTAACTTAATTAAGGGTAATTCAGCCTCAGGTGTCCATTCCACCACTTCACACATTTCCATCTTTCTGCCATAAATACAATCCTGCAGAGGCTGTACTCTCTCCGCATAGTCTTTCAACCATGGGCGACAGTAGCCATCCACTCCCAACAGCAACATCAGGTGCTGCTTAGTAACAGGTTTAGGCAGGGACTTGATCACCTCTAGCCTATCTTTATGGAGGGCGCGACCCTCATAAGTAATGTCATGACTCAAATATTTATCAGGACTTCTACACAACTGCATCTTAGAGGGGGAAGCTTTATGAACATTTATCTAAGAAAATCAACAATGCCTTTGTATCTTCGTGACAAATTTTCTCAGATGAGGAACAGGTCATCAGACCAACAGGTCATCAACGCATTGAACAACAGTATTACTGCAGGGGTGGCAGGTAGCCTAGTGGTTAGAGCGTTAGGTCAGTAACCGAAAGGTTCCTGGATCGAATCCCCGAGCTGCCAAGTTAAAAATCTGTTGTTCTACCCCTGAACAAGGGAGTTAACCCAATGTTCCCCGGTAGGCCGTCATTGTAAATAAGAATTTGTTCTTAACTGACTTGCCTAGTTAAATAAATAAAAATCCTCCAGGGGGAATAAATGCTTTCCTTTCCATTTCCTGGCCCAAAAATGGCAGGTGATTCAACAGCCTTGCTGCATCATTGTCCAAGTAATTTCCCCCCCAAATAAACGTAAGAGAACCAATCCTGTGACCCAGGGACGCGCTGAAAAATGCATTAGCCAAATCTATAACCGAAAAACAACAGGTCCCTGGGGGAACTTTGGAAAGAATATTAACTGTGTTCAGCACCAGGGGTGCTCTTGCGTGAACAACATCATTAATAACCTATTCTAAAATATCGCACAAATCGATATTCACCAGATGGCTTCCTAACAGGTAAAATAGGGGTGTTTGGGCATGGGATCAAAGCCCCATTTTCAGCCAGGGCCTGATGGATGGGAATAATACCCTTTTCTGGTTCTTTGCTAAGAGGCTACTGAGATTTTTTATGGTCTGTAATTACTATTCGGGACAACTTTCACCGGGCTGGCACCTCTCATCTTCCCAATATCGGTCTTGGAGACAGCTCAGAGCTGTTCAGTCATGGTATGCGGGAGTTACCTTGGGACACAACCATCATACTTTCGGTAGGAATAGGTTCTTTCTTTGGTATCGTTCGAGTAGTAACCCAGAAAGTGGAGAAAAAGGTCGCTGTTGATGGAGACCCCTTCCCATCCGCCTCCCAGGCCACCCAATCAGTGGCTGTTCACAGTCTTCCTCCAAGATCCAATATCTTTCCATTCTCAATTGTTTTTTTCCATACTACAGTGTGGGACAGCGCCCAGTACTTCATACATCGATCTCTGTACATCAAACAGCAAAACTCCGGCCGCTGTAAATTCCTCACCGTAGTATATTCCATCAATTGTCACTTCCACTCTGCTTTTCGGCTTTGTCCATCTTTGTTGATATTCAGGGTCTTCACACGAAGGGACAGCTGCTGTTCAGTGAAGATGTTCCGGCACCTCCCATGCACAGTGATGTGGGGAGGTAAGTGATCGCTCTAATAGTCCACCTTCCACCTCAGGATCGCTCAAATGCCAGGCATAATAACACTGGGACATGCACGGGTTTATCCCGTTTGTAGGGGAACGGAGGGACAAGCCCTCAGCAGTGCAATGCAATAGTCAGATTCATCTTGCACATCCGATCTCTTCCCAGGAGGTTTACAGGTCAGGCTGAGGAGTACAGAAATAGAGGTTTCCAACTTCCATCTTCTTTCGCGTGGTCAGTCACGTCCTTTACAATGGCTTTCACCTCATCCACGTCCCAGAGTCAATCCACAGTCATAGCAGCTCCCCCTGAGGGTTTGGAGTTGATATCAGGGGGAAGAGCTTCTTGAGTGGCGGTCGCTCGTCTCCTTTGCCGTCTTTATCATCATCATCATCATGAGAGCTGGATTCTGGAGGGCTGTCGGCTTTGTCCCTTCGTCTTTGTCTAAGGTCGTAGTCAGTCTTTGGTTTTGGCCTTATCTTGGGTTTTTCATCTTTTTGGGGTTTCATCTTTTCTACTTCGGCTCCCTCTCACTGCCCAGTATAGGCTGGGGGTGGCTACGGTGCAGGCAGGTTCCATGGTTGTGGAACTGGACCGTATCCGGGGTTCACTGGTCCGGCAGCCAAGGGTTGGTTTTGGCCTGGCTGTTGGTCACCCCCACCAAGAGGTCCTCCCAGAGAAAACACTTCTCTCAGACTTCTTCTACCTTTCTTGTCTTCCTTTCGTTTGTCTTTGTCCTGCACTTGCTTTACCATCAGTCCTCTTGCTTTACCATCAACCATCAGTCCTCTTGCTTTACCATCAGGCCTCTTGCTTTACCATCAGTCCTCTTGCATTAGCATCAGTCCTCTTGTTTTACCATCAGGCCTCTTGCTTTACCATCAGTCCTCTTGCTTTACCATCAGTCCTCTTGCTTTACCATCAGTCCTCTTGCTTTACCATCAGTCCTCTTGCATTAGCATCAGTCCTCTTGCTTTACCATCAGTCCTCTTGCTTTACCATCAGTCCTCTTGCTTTACCATCAGTCTTCTTGCTTTACCATCAGTCCTCTTGCTTTACCATCAGTCCTCTTGCTTTACCATCAACCATCAGTTCTCTTGCTTTACCATCAGTCCTCTTGCTTTACCATCAGTCCTCTTGCATTAGCATCAGTCCTCTTGTTTTACCATCAGGCCTCTTGCTTTACCATCAGTCCTCTTGCTTTACCATCAGTCCTCTTGCTTTACCATCAGTCCTCTTGCTTTACCATCAGTCCTCTTGCTTTACCATTAGTCCTCTTGCTTTACCATCAGTCTTCTTGCTTTACCATCAGCCCTCTTGCTTTACCATCAGTCCTCTTGCTTTACCATTAGTCCTCTTGCTTTACCATCAGTCCTCTTGCTTTACCATCAGTCCTCTTGCTTTACCATCAGTCCTCTTGCTTTACCATCAGTCATCTTGCTTTACCATCAGTCCTCTTGCTTTACCATTAGTCCTCTTGCTTTACCATCAGTCATCTTGCTTTACCATTAGTCCTCTTGCTTTACCATCAGTCCTCTTGCTTTACCATCAGTCCTCTTGCTTTACCATCAGTCCTCTTGCTTTACCATCAGTCCTCTTGCTTTACCATCAGTCCTCTTGCTTTACCATTAGTCCTCTTGCTTTACCATCAGTCATCTTGCTTTACCATTAGTCCTCTTGCTTTACCATTAGTCCTCTTGCTTTACCATTAGTCATTTTACTGTTTTCTCCTTCAGAGAATCCGCTTCTCTCTCCCACTTTCTAAAATCATCCCACTTCACTTTAATCTATATTACTTTTCTCTTTCTTTTCCAGCTGCATTCTTATCTCCTCCGATTTGTCAGAGCTCAGTGTGCCATCCTCAGGGAAACCCCCATCAGTCCATCCAGTTTGTCAGAGCTCAGTGTGCCATCCTCAGGGAAACCTCCATCAGTCCATCCAGTTTGTCAGAGCTCAGTGTGCCATCCTCAGGGAAACCACCATCAGTCCATCCAGTTTGTCAGAGCTCAGTGTGCCATCCTCAGGGAAACCACCATCAGTCCATCCAGTTTGTCAGAGCTCAGTGTGCCATCCTCAGGGAAACCACCATCAGTCCATCCAGTTTGTCAGAGCTCAGTGTGCCATCCTCAGGGAAACCCCCATCAGTCCATCCAGTTTGTCAGAGCTCAGTGTGCCATCCTCAGGGAAACCTCCATCAGTCCATCCAGTTTGTCAGAGCTCAGTGTGCCATCCTCAGGGAAACCCCCATCAGTCCATCCAGTTTGTCAGAGCTCAGTGTGCCATCCTCAGGGAAACCCCCATCAGTCCATCCAGTTTGTCAGAGCTCAGTGTGCCATCCTCAGGGAAACCACCATCAGTCCATCCAGTTTGTCAGAGCTCAGTGTGCCATCCTCAGGGAAACCACCATCAGTCCATCCAGTTTGTCAGAGCTCAGTGTGCCATCCTCAGGGAAACCACCATCAGTCCATCCAGTTTGTCAGAGCTCAGTGTGCCATCCTCAGGGAAACCACCATCAGTCCATCCAGTTTGTCAGAGCTCAGTGTGCCATCCTCAGGGAAACCACCATCAGTCCATCCAGTTTGTCAGAGCTCAGTGTGCCATCCTCAGGGAAACCACCATCAGTCCATCCAGTTTGTCAGAGCTCAGTGTGCCATCCTCAGGGAAACCACCATCAGTCCATCCAGTTTGTCAGAGCTCAGTGTGCCATCCTCAGGGAAACCTCCATCAGTCCATCCAGTTTGTGCATCCAGGGGTTGTACCAGATGAATTCGTACATGAGATACTTACCTTTATCCGTAATGATAGAACTGGAGGCCATTTAGGAGTTGAAAAACTCACCCGTAAAATCAGAGCAAGATTTTATTGTCCAGGCTGGCTGTGTGGCGTGCACTGCATACAACTTACAGGGTCCATCCCCCAGAGCGCCCATGACAAGTTCTGTCACAGGCCGCCCTTTTGAGAGGATAGCTGTAGACTTAATGTGTCTGTTTACAGAGACAGGACGAGGTAACAAACAAATGATGGTAGTGTCAGATTACTTTACTAGGTGGTCAGAGGCATATGCCATACCCAATCAGGACGCAGTAACAGTGACCAGGAAACTGGTAGAGGAATTTGTGTTGAAGTTAGGCGTTCCTAGCGACCAGGGGCGGAATTTTGTATCTGCTCTTTTTAGAGAGATCTAAATCTTTTACAAATGAACAAAACACGAACCACTCCGTACAACCCACAATCAGCTGGTTTGGTGGAAAGAATGAACAGAACTCTGATCAATATGCTGTCACTTTTTGTTGATGACAATCAACGAAATTGGGATGAGATACTCCCATATGTGATGATGTCATACAGGAGTAGTGTTCCTTCTTCCACGGGGTTCACACCATACAGGGTGCTGTTCGGTGCTGAAATGACTTTACCGGTTGATGTGGTTATGGGAACACAACAAAATGAAGGGAAACAGTATGTTACTCAGTATGTGCAAAAGGTGCAAGGGTTTTTAAGCACGGCAAGGGAAGCTGTAAAGAGAAATCACCTAAAAACCACAGGTAAACAAAAGGAATACTTTGATCTGAAGGTGACGCTCCAAGGGATGTTAATGTCTCAGTGGAACGGGAACTGGACTGTCAGAAATGAAAGCTCAGTCGAAGACACAGAGACTCATGCCACACAAACGGACGTGAACAAGGAGTTGCCCTGTGCACCTGCAAGAGAAAGTGACTCCTTTGAGACGGGTCAAGCACCTGAGTAAATTGCAGCAGAAGATCACATGGGTCAGGGGGGTAGACCCCAAAGAACTATTTGGAGGCCTGTTTGGTCAATGCATTCTGAATGTGTTTGGTTACTGTACACTTCTCAGAGGTTATTTTTTCATGTCTTTATCCAGGTTATTAAACACAGGGTGTGTTCAGTTTAAGAAGAGGGTAATGTTTACACATTCAAAAGTCTCTCAGCCTATCACACAATGTTATGCAAATGAGTTGCTGTATGTGAGGAGATGGGAGGCATGCTGAGAGAGTTTTTGGGAAGGTGTTTTGTGCGGCGGGTCAGTGCTGGGATGCACTGTCTGTTCATTCAAATAAAATACAAATTGATTATTTCATGGGAAATCAGTGTCCTAGACTGTTTACGTTAGTCAACAAACAACGTGTGCGTTTTAGTGGCCTTACAGGTTCGTTACACTATGAGGTGAAATTCAGCTTGCTACTAGAAAACTTCTTGATAATGAAACTGGACTGTCGTGTTACTAAGAATTTGTTGGCTAATGGCTCAAATGTACATTGTTACAATGCAGCCTAGATTACAGGCTACACACATTTCTTAATTGTTACAATGTAGCCCCTAGATTCTCCACCCTTCCCCCAAAGTCCCTGACAAGTCGTGTATAACTCTTTGTCGCCTCCTTGTGGCAATGGTATGGCATTGTATATTGCTTTCACCAATCAGGTTTCAAAAGAAATTCGACCTGATCACTGAGGTCATAATAATAAAATCCAATATAGAACTCAAGTTCTTTATTTTTTTTTCACCTTTGTTTAACCAGGTAGGCAAGTTGAGAACAAGTTCTCATTTACAATTGCGACCTGGCCAAGATAAAGCAAAGCAGTTCGACACATACAACAACACAGAGTTACACATGGAGTAAAACAAACATGCAGTCAATAATACAGTAGAAAAATAAGTCTATATACAATGTGAGCAAATGAGGTGAGATAAGGGAGGTAAAGGCAAAAAAAGGCCATGGTGGTGAAGTAAATACAATATAGCAAGTAAAACACTGGAATGGTAGATTTGCAGTGGAAGAATGTGCAAAGTAGAGATAGAAATAATGGGGTGCAAAGGAGCAAAATAAATAAATAAATACAGTAGGGAAAGAGGTAGTTGTTTGGGCTAAATTATAGATGGGCTATGTACAGGTGCAGTAATCTATCTGTGAGCTGCTCTGACAGCTGGTGCTTAAAGCTAGTGAGGGAGATACGTGTTTCCAGTTTCAGAGATTTTGGAGTTCGTTACAGTCATTGGCAGCAGAGAACTGGAAGGAGAGGCGGCCAAAGGAAGAATTGGTTTTGGGGGTGACCAGAGAGATATACCTGCTGGAGCGCGTGCTACAGGTGGGTGCTGCTATGGTCACCAGCGAGCTGAGATAAGGGGGGACTTTACCTAGCAGGGTCTTGTAGATGACCTGGAGCCAGTGGGTTTGGCGACGAGTATGAAGCGAGGGCCAGCCAACGAGAGCGTATAGGTCGCAGTGGTGGGTAGTATATGGGGCTTTGGTGACAAAGCGGATGGCACTGTGATAGACTGCATCCAATTTATTGAGTAGGGTATTGGAGGCTATTTTGTAAATGACATCACCGAAGTCGAGGATTGGTAGGATGGTCAGTTTTACAAGGGTATGTTTGGCAGCATGACTGAAGGATGCTTTGTTGCGGAATAGGAAGCCAATTCTAGATTTAACTTTGGATTGGAGATGTTTGATGTGAGTCTGGAAGGAGAGTTTACAGTCTAACCAGACACCTAGGTATTTGTAGTTGTCCACATATTCAGTCAGAGCCGTCCAGAGTAGTGATGTTGGACAGGCAGGCAGGTGCAGTCAGCGATCGGTTGAAGAGCATGCATTTCGTTTTACTTGTATTTAAGAGCAATTGGAGGCCACGGAAGGAGAGTTGTATGGCATTGAAGCTCGCCTGGAGGGTTGTTAACACAGTGTCCAAAGAAGGGCCAGAAGTATACAGAATGGTGTCGTCTGCGTAGAGGTGGATCAGAGACTCACCAGCAGCAAGAACGACATCATTAATGTATACAGAGAAGAGAGTCGGTCCAAGAATTGAACCCTGTGGCACCCCCATAGAGACTGCCAGAGGCCCGGACAACAGACCCTCCGATTTGACACACTGAACTCTATCAGAGAAGTAGTTGGTGAACCAGGCAAGGCAATCATTTGAGAAACCAAGGCTATCGAGTCTGCCAATGAGGATGTGGTGATTGACAGAGTCGAAAGCCTTGGCCAGGTCAATGAATACGGCTGCACAGTATTGTTTCTTATCGATGGAGGTTAAGATATCGTTTAGGACCTTGAGCGTGGCTGAGGTGCACCCATGACCAGCTCTGAAACCAGATTGCATAGCGGAGAAAGTATAGTGGGATTCGAAATGGTCGGTAATGTTTGTTGACTTGGCTTTCGAAGACCTTAGAAAGGCAGGGTAGGATAGATATAGGTCTGTAGCAGTTTGGGTCAAGAGTGTCCCCCCCCTTTGAAGAGGGGGATGACCGCAGCTGCTTTCCAATCTTTGGGAATCTCAGACGACACGAAAGAGAGGTTGAATAGGGGTGGCAACAATTTCAGCAGATAATTTTAGAAAGAAAGGGTCCAGATTATCTAGCCCGGCTGATTTGTAGGGGTCCAGATTTTAGCCGAGCCGGTCAGAAGGCTGGTCAGCAAGACCGAGGGAGCAGTCCCAGATCTAAACACCAAGGGCCTCAGCACAACCCCAACCAGTGGCCACAGCATAATGGGAAGGGGTAACAGGCTGGCTTTAACCGAGGCTCCAGCCCTAACCAAGCCCCAAAAGAGAGCCTCATCTCTAATCCCCAAGCCCCTAACCAAGAGGCCCTCAATGGGCCGTACCCATATCCGCAGCAGGTCTCCAAGGTGAACAGCCTCTGGCATGTTAGAACAATGTAGGTAAGGGAAGACGGAAAAGTCAGATCCCCTTTGGAGGGCTCTTCCAACCCCTACTCTGTGTGTCACCTGTTTGAGGGAGACTCTCCAACGGAGAGTGAACGCCTCTAAGTCAGAATCCCCCCTAAACGTAACGATACCGTAGTGCCACGGATCTTCGGTTGGCCCGGGATAGCCTGCCTCTTTTGGCAGGTGAGTATAGCCATTCGTGATGGGGTTGGGGTGCGGCCGGATGAGTTGCCGCCCCTCTCCTGATGCGCACTGCATGTTTGTGTGCAATATAGAAGGGTAGTCAATGTACATTCTGAACCTTGGTTGAGGTCAGTAGGTCACATGACCAAGGAGCTATTGAAATTAGAAAGTTTGAAGAATTCATGTAAAATCGTGTGAGAAGAAAATGGACGGAATAAAGGGTGTGCAATGTGTAGGCCAGCTGAGTGTACACTATGAACCTTGTTTGAGGTGTGGGTCACATGAACAAGGCGCTATTGAATTTCAAAAATTCAAAAAATAATTTTAAATAGTGCCAAATGTAAATCAACAAAAACAAGTGTGTGCAATATGTGTCTCTGCCATCAGGTTAGCTAGAACCAGTTTGGAACGTTTTAGGAGTAATGGTTAAAGGGCTATTGAAATGTGTAAGATTTGATTTGTCACTATGTTGACGGTCCCTAACTGCTGTTGGTGGAAGCAAGGAAAACTACAGGCGAATATCCAACCTGAAACTGTTTTTACCTCCGTAAAAAAACTTAATGTGAAAAAGTAGATTTTCAGCCCGGGCCTCCTAATAAGAGTTGATTCGGGTTGGGGTTATGGTTTGCGTAACATTGTAACCTATGTTTGAGACCAACGCGTGGCGGTGGCTGTGTGAGAAGCGTGCCAGTATATTTCACATAACTACAATGAGATTACATTTTATGATCTTTATGATCTTTCTCCCTCGCTCTGCTCTGACAGACATGAGCCTGCAACTCTCATCTCTCCAACGTTGCACTTCATAATTTATTTCCTTATAGAATCATGGCCGCGCAGAGGGTTATGGAGGAGCTGCAGCACCCTTGATAAACTGAAATAAATTTGCCAAAGTTATAGAATTAATGCTGTCTGTTCAGAAATAAATGAAATAATTCAGAATAGCCTACTACACAATGAGAAGGCCTATACTTTAGCCACAGAGAATCAATAGCTTCTTCTAAAAAATAGCCTAGATGTGGATTGTAGCCCAATACCCAATAACAAATTAATAGCCTACAGTCGGGAACGCCTGGCAAATCTGTCAATATATAAACAGCATGCTGACAAAACATTCCTTTCGCAATATTTTATATACAATCGAGGGAAAACACAGATTGGATAGCAAATTGCTCCTGCTGAAAAGAGAAGACTTTATGATGTGGGCTACCAAAATATTTAATCAAATTCCAAATAGTGTTTTACAAAAGACAGAGACAGGCTTTTGGCAGGAGCGCATCGGCCATCACCAGCAAGTGTGCTGCGCATCATTGAGTCAGTGAAACTGGAAAGCATTTTTAGGACTATAATTTCCTCATCACATTGTAACATACAATATGTGTCTCTACACACTATTGATGGATTCAAGACAATGTTGTTTTTATTGATCTCAGATTCTCAGTTTGTCCGTGTCAAAGTAGCCTGCCATTTCAATTACTTGTGCGGTATTAAAAATATTCTACCAAAGTCTCCAGTCATGTAAAATGACATAGAATTGCATGAAATGTGTTTATAAAAGGCGAGATTTTTCCCGGACGCTAGGCTACTAAACATTTTCCAAAAGTGTGCAACTTCTGTAAGCGCCTGTACTCTACTGCTCAATGCCACTACGCAAATGCGATAATATGCATGGAATGCTTTATTATAAATATATGTTTTTCCCCTCATGCGTTCCGGTACCTCAGAACACCTCAGGTTACCCCCACTCGCGCTCACTTTTTGTTCCGGAACCTCCCGATTTATAAATTAAGTACAGCAATTAGCACAAAATAGCAAACAAATAGCCAAAAAATTATTAGGTAGAGCAAATTCTACGTTCAGCCCCGCCAGTCGGTTCAATTTACCTCCGGAGGCCACCGTTCGAGCCAGACAAAGCCAGAAACATAATCTGATGAGCGTTAGGTTGGGCATATTTGCTAGGTAGTTTGTTTAGATAATAAATAAAAGTAAATTACAATGAGATATGTTTAAACACTGTTTGGTTCATAGCCTAGCCTAGTTTTCTGGTCGTTATTTCCTGAGGCTGTGAAACTTAAAGTCAAATGTGGTTAGTTCCTCCCTATGAATGAGTCATGACCTCTTGGTGGAAAATAAAATTGCGTTCCATTTGACTTGTAAATCATGTTTAATAGCTGCAATACAATCACACTGTATACCAACACATTGCATTATGTTTATTTGCTATAATAATAAAATTATAACCACTTCTGGAATATTCCTGGCTGTAGTCCTTACCCATACTGTCACGTTCCTGACCTGTTTTCCGTTGTTTTTGTATGTGTTTAGTATGGTCAGGGCGTGAGCTGGGTGGGTAGTCTATGTTATGTGTTTCTATGTTGGGTTCAATGTGTTGCCTGATATGGTTCTCAATTAGGGGCAGGTGTTTGACGTTTCCTCTGATTGAGAACCATATTAAGGTAGGCTGTTCACACCGTTTGTTTGTGGGTGATTGTCTTCCGTGTGTGTGTTTTTCACCACACGGTACTGTATAGGTTTCTGCACTTCGTTTATTTGTTTTGTAATTCAGTGTTCAGTTTCGTTATATTAAATCATTATGAACACTAACCACTCCGCGTATTGGTCCGATCCTTCTCGCCTCTCCTCGTCCGAGGAGGAGGAATATGACGACTACCGTTACAGAATCACCCACCAACAAAGGACCAAGCGGCGTGGGGGAAAGCAGCAGCAGCGATCGCAGGATTCCTGGACATGGGAGGAAATACTGGACGGTAAAGGTCCATGGGCACAACCTGGAGAATATCGCCGCCCTCGTGAAGAGCTGGAGGCAGCTAAAGCCGAGAGGCGGCGGTATGAGGAGGCAGCACGGAAGCAGGAGAAGGATCTGGGCTATACAACCTGGGAGGAGATCGACAGGTGGGCGATCGACCCAAGGAGAGTGCCGGAGCCCGCCTGGGATTCTCTGGCGCAGTGTGAGGAGGGATACCGGCGAATGGAGGCAGCACGACGACGCGGTAGGAAGCCTGTTAGTCAAGCCCAAAAATTTCTTGGGGGGGGGGGGCTGAAGGGTAGTGTGGCGAAGGCAGGTAGGAGACCTGCGCCCACTTCCCGATCTTACCGTGGAGAGCGAGAGTACGGGCAGACGCCGTGTTATGCGGTAAAGCGCACGGTGTCTCCTGTACGTGTGCATAGCCCGGTGCGGGTTATTCCACCTCCCCACACTGGCAGGGCTAGATTGAGTATTGAGCCAGGTGCCATGAAGCCGGCTCAACGCGTCTGGTCTCCAGTGCGTCTCCTCGGGCCGGCATACATGGCACCAGCTTTACGCATAGTGTCCCCGGTTCGCCTACACAGCCCAGTGCGGGTTATTCCACCTCCCCGCACTGGTCGGGCTACGGGGAGCATACAACCAGGTAAGGTTGGGCAGGCTCAGTGCTCAAGGGAGCCAGTACGCCTGCATGGTCCGGTATATCCGGCGCCACCTCCCCGCCCCAGCCCAGTACCACCAGTGCTTACACCACGCACCAGGCTTCCTGTGCGTCTCCAGAGCCCTGTTCCTCCTCCACGCACTAGCCCTATGGTGCGTGTCTTCAGCCCAGTGTCTACACCACGCACCAGGCTTCCTGTGCGTCTCCAGAGCCCTGTTCCTCCTCCACGCACTAGCCCTGTGGTGCGTGTCTCCAGCCCAGTACCTCCAGTTCCGGTACCACGCACTAAGCCTCCTGTGCGCCTCCAGAGTCCTGTGCGTCCTGTTGTTGCTCCCCGCACTAGCCTTAAGGTGCGTGTCCTTACCCCGGTACCTCCAGTTCCGGCACCACGCACCAGGCCTACAGTGCACCTCAGCCGGCCAGAGTCTGCCGTCTGCCCAGCGGCGCCTGAACTGCCTGAACTGCCCGTCTGCCCAACGCCGTCTGAGCTGTCCGTCTGCCAAGCGCCGCCTGCGCTGCCCGTCTGTACTATGCCTTCAAAGCCGCCCGTCTGTCCTGAGCCTTCAAAGCCGCCCGTCTGTCCTGAGCCTTCAAAGCCGCCCGTCTGTCCTGAGCCTTCAAAGCCGCCCGTCTGTCCTGAGCCTTCAAAGCCGCCCGCCAGACAGGAGCCGCTAGAGCCGTCCGCCAGACAGGAGCCGCCAGAGCCGTCCGCCAGACAGGAGCCGCCAGAGCCGTCCGCCAGACAGGAGCCGCCAGAGCCGTCCGCCAGACAGGAGCAGCGAGAGCCGTCCGCCAGACAGGAGCAGCCAGAGCCGTCCGCCAGACAGGAGCAGCCAGAGCCGTCCGCCAGACAGGAGCAGCCAGAGCCGTCCGCCAGACAGGAGCAGCCAGAGCCGTCCGCCAGACAGGAGCAGCCAGAGCCGTCCGCCAGACAGGAGCAGCCAGAGCCGTCCGCCAGCCATGAGCAGCCAGAGCCTTCAGCCAGCCATGAGCAGCCAGCGCCGTCAGCCAGCCATGAGCAGCCAGAGCCGTCAGCCAGTCATGAGCTGCCCTCCAGTCATGAGCTGCCCTCCAGTCATGAGCTGCCCTCCAGTCATGAGCTGCCCTCCAGTCATGAGCTGCCCTCCAGTCATGAGCTGCCCTCCAGTCATGAGCTGCCCTCCAGTCATGAGCTGCCCTCCAGTCCGGAGCGACCATTCAGTCCAGAGCTGCTCTTCAGTCCAGAGCTGCCTCTTCAGTCCGGAGTTGCCTCTCTGTCCTGAGCTACCTCTATGTCCTGAGTTATCTCCTCTATCTAGGGGGGACCTGTGTTAAGGTTCCTAGACCAGGGTCGGGGGCGAGGATCGCCACTCAAAGGAGGCTAAGGAGGGGGACAAAGACAATGGTGGAGTGGTGTCCTCGTCCTGCGCCGGAGCCGCCACCGCGGACAGATGCCCACCCAGACCCGCCCCTAGATTGTTAGGTGGTGCGCCCGGAGTTCGCACCTTGAGGGGGGGGTTCTGTCACGTTCCTGACCTGTTTTCCGTTGTTTTTGTATGTGTTTAGTATGGTCAGGGCGTGAGCTGGGTGGGTAGTCTATGTTATGTGTTTCTATGTTGGGTTCAATGTGTTGCCTGATATGGTTCTCAATTAGGGGCAGGTGTTTGACGTTTCCTCTGATTGAGAACCATATTAAGGTAGGCTGTTCACACCGTTTGTTTGTGGGTGATTGTTACCACATGGGACTGTATCGTTTATGCTAGTCTGTACCTGTTCTTCGTGTTTATGTAAGTTCTTATGTTCAGGTCGGTCTACGTCGTTTGTTATTTTGTAATTTTCCAAGTGTTTTTCGTGTTTCGTCTTGCTTTAATAAATCTTCATGTATTCATCAACCACTGCGTTTTGGTCCGATCCCTACTCCTCCTCTTCAGACGAAGAGGAGGAGAACAGCCGTTACACATACCTGGTCTTTGGCACCACCCTATGTGTATGATTAGCTACAATGCACATAATTACATATATAATTTAGAATTGATAGGATCACTGTGCTATAATGTAACAAATGTTGGCAATACTGTAATATTCAAAGGTAACTTAATAACTATAGTTCATTTAATGTTCCTCCTGTCCACTGAGTCTGAGGGCTTTTGATTCACCAGCCTATAACCATTGACCTATAGGCCTACTGTATGAGACATGCACACTAAAACATTCACACAGACATATTCTCCTCATGTCACGATCGTCTTGCTGAGAGAAAGTGGACCAAGGCGCAGCGTGTGCAAAATACATTCTCTTTTATTGTAGAGAAAGGAAAAAACACGCAACAAACACTATAACAAACTGAAACAAAACAACAAACGATCGTGAAGCTAAAGACGTAAGTGCACACACAAGCTACAAACGCACAACATAGACAATTACCCACATTAACCTAGTGCCTATGGCTGCCTTAAATATGGCTCCCAATCAGAGACAATTAATGACATCTGTCTCTGATTGAGAACCATTCAGGCAACCATAGACACAGCTAGACACCTATACTAAACACAACCCCATCTACTCTATTTAACCCCCTAAACCATACAACCACCCTAGACACTACAAAAACACATACATTCCCCATGTCACACCCTGACCTAACTAAAATAATAAAGAAAACAAAGAATACTAAGGCCAGGGTGTGACAGTACCTTCCCCAAAGGTGCGGACTCCGGCCGCAGAACCTGAAACAGAAGGGGAGGGTCCGGGGTGGCCCCCATCATGGCGGCGGCTCGGGCGCGGTACGAGGCCCCCACTCCACCATTGTCAATACCCGCTTTGGTGGCGCCTCTGGAGCGGCGACTCTTGTTGCAAGTCCCGGACTGAAGACCATCCCAGAGGGCGCCACCGGACGGATGGGTAGCTCCGGACTGAGGGACAGCAGCTCCGGACTGAGGGACGGCAGCTCCGGACTGAGGGACGGATCTGGCTGCTCATGGCTGGCTGACGGATCCGGCTGCTCATGGCTGGCTGACGGATCCGGCTGCTCATGGCTGGCTGACGGATCCGGCTGCTCATGGCTGGCTGACGGATCCGGCTGCTCATGGCTGGCTGACGGATCCGGCTGCTCCTGGCTGGCTGACGGATCCGGCTGCTCCTGGCTGGCTGGCGGATCCGGCTGCTCCTGGCTGGCTGGCGGATCCGGCTGATCCTGGCTGGCTGGCGGCTCTGGCAGATCCTGGCTGGCTGGCGGCTCTGGCAGATCCTGGCTGGTTGGCGGCTCTGGCAGATCCTGGCTGGTTGGCGGCTCTGGCAGATCCTGGCTGGTTGGCGGCTCTGGCAGATCCTGGCTGGTTGGCGGCTCTGGCAGATCCTGGCTGGTTGGCGGCTCTGGCAGATCCTGGCTGGTTGGCGGCTCTGGCAGATCCTGGCTGGTTGGCGGCTCTGGCAGATCCTGGCTGGTTGGCGGCTCTGGCAGATCCTGGCTGGTTGGCGGCTCTGGCAGATCCTGGCTGGTTGGCGGCTCTGGAAGATCCTGGCTGGTTGGCGGCTCTGGAAGATCCTGACTGACGAACGGCTCTAGCGGCTCCTGACTGACGAACGGCTCTGACGGCTCGGGACAGACGGGCGGCTTTAATGGCTCGGGGCAGACGGATGGCTCAGAAGGCGCGGGGCAGACGGATGGCTCAGAAGGCGCTGGGCAGACGGATGGCTCAGAAGGCGCTGGGCAGACGGATGGCTCAGAAGGCGCTGGGCAGACGGATGGCTCAGAAGGCGCTGGGCAGACGGATGGCTCAGAAGGCGCTGGGCAGACGGATGGCTCAGAAGGCGCTGGGCAGACGGATGGCTCAGAAGGCGCTGGGCAGACGGATGGCTCAGAAGGCGTTGGGCAGACGGATGGCTCAGAAGGCGCTGGGCAGACGGATGGCTCAGAAGGCGCTGGGCAGACGGATGGCTCAGAAGGCGCTGGGCAGACGGATGGCTCAGATGGCGCTGGGCAGACGGATAGCTCAGATGGCGCTGGGCAGACGGCAGACTCTGGCCGGCTGAGGCGCACTGTAGGCCTGGTGCGTGGTACCGGAACTGGAGGTACCGGGCTGAAGACACGCATCTCAGGGCTAGTGCGGGGAGCAGCAACAGGACGCACAGGACTCTGGGGACACACAGGAGGCTTGGTGCGTGGTGTAGGCACTGGTGGTAATGGGCTGGAGACACGCATCTCAGGGCTAGTGCGGGGAGCAGCAACAGGACGCACAGGACTCTGGGGACACACAGGAGGCTTGGTGCGTGGTGTAGGCACTGGTGGTAATGGGCTGGGGCGGGGAGGTGGCGCCGGAAATACCGGACTGTGCAGGCGTACTGGCTCCCTTGAGCACTGAGCACTGAGCCTGCCCAACCTTACCTGGTTGTATGCTCCCTGTCGCCCGACCAGTGCGGGGAGGTGGAATAACCCGCACCGGGCTATGTAGGCGAACCGGGGACACCATGCGTAAGGCTGGTGCCATGTAAGCCGGCCCGAGGAGACGCACTGGTGGCCAGATGCGTTGGGCCGGCTTCATGACATCCGGCTCAATCCTCAATCTAGCCCTGCCAGTGCAGGGAGGTGGAATAACCCACACCGGGCTATGAACACGTACAGGAGACACCATGCGCTCTACTGCGTAACACGGTGTCTGCCCGTACTCTCGCTCTCCACGGTAAGTACAGGGAGTATGCGCAGGTCTCCTACCTGACTTCGCCACACTCCCTTTCAGCCCCCCCCCCAATAAATTTTTGGGTTGTACTCACGGGCTTCCAGCCTTGCTTCCGTGCTGCCTCCTCATATCGCCTCCTCTCGGCTTTAGCTGCCTCCAGCTCTTCACGAGGGAGGCGATATTCTCCCGGTTGTGACCAAGGTCCCTTTCCATCTAATATCTCCTCCCATGTCCATGAATCCTGTGTAGGTGGGTCCTGTTGCTGTTTCACACGCTGCTTGGTCCTTTGGTGGGTAATTCTGTCACGATCGTCTTGCTGAGAGAAAGTGGACCAAGGCGCAGCGTGTGCAAAATACATTCTCTTTTATTGTAGAGAAAGGAAAAAACACGCAACAAACACTATAACAAACTGAAACAAAACAACAAACGATCGTGAAGCTAAAGACGTAAGTGCACACACAAGCTACAAACGTACAACATAGACAATTACCCACATTAACCTAGTGCCTATGGCTGCCTTAAATATGGCTCCCAATCAGAGACAATTAATGACATCTGTCTCTGATTGAGAACCATTCAGGCAACCATAGACACAGCTAGACACCTATACTAAACACAAACCCATCTACTCTATTTAACCCCCTAAACCATACAACCACCCTAGACACTACAAAAACACATACATTCCCCATGTCACACCCTGACCTAACTAAAATAATAAAGAAAACAAAGAATACTAAGGCCAGGGTGTGACACCTCAAAACATAATACATGTTTGCCATGTTGTAGCATGGATCAACATTTCATTTTAGTTCACATTATTCACAGTAGAAAAATTCTAGTAACCTAGGCTAAACATGACCGCCCATACAGGATAACAATATGATACATAATAACCAGAAATATTTAGATAAAGAGAGATGAGTTTACTGAAGAGAAACAAACATTCTCTGTACAGAAACTAAATATTTCTCAAACAAACTACATATTCAACAAGTGCTTTTCAACTGGTTTCTTCTGGTACAGACTCTGTAGCTGTACTGGTCTCTGTTGGTACAGAGGATTTACATATACATCCCTATGTAGTAGACAGTATCTGAGCTACTCTCTATTGCTGTACATGGGGTATCTGAGCTGGTGTCTACTGGTCCAGAGGGTGCACCTGAACTGTAGTTTACTGGAGTAGATAGTGTTCCTTCATGCTGTGGCTCTGAGACCAGCTGACAATCCTGGACTGCTTCTATCAGGAGTGTCTGTACTGTCTGACACTGAGCTAGTGGGTCTCCTCAGACCTGATAGAGAGAGAGGAACACCTGACCTGTCTACCTGACTACTGCTCCTCTGGGTTTTCATTGTCTTTACTACACTTCCTTGTTCTACACCCATCTGATAGCAATGTGAGTGTCTTGTAGATGATGGTCTTGGTGAAACGTGGTGGGAGCGTGTCGTTGTTTTAGGAGTAGTTGGGTCTTGATGTATGGTAATTCAACATGGTGTTTGTTGGGAGAAGTTAGGTTCTTCACCTCTTCTCTCTCTGACGCTCTCTTCTTCATCCCTTCTCTGAGGGGTTGGTGGAGACCTCTGACCGTCTGTCTGGCTGTTGTGTGTGGCTCTGCTGGATTCCTCCTCTTGGTCCTCTGACCCTGGCTCCACCTCAGAGTTCATGTCCTCCTGTTGTCTTTACATCAATCTCCTCTCCCTCACCCTCTTGCTTTCCCTCTTTCTCTCCCCATCAACATCTCTCCTTCCCTGTCCATGTCTCAGCTTTAGCGTTCCCTTGAGAAACACTGTCCTTTGCAGAAGTGTGTGCTTGGCACACTCTGGCATGTGTAAGATGCGCAGTTTTAACCTGTGTAATAATGGCATGAACCACATGGGAACATGCACCGTCAGCTCAGTCATTGCTACAATATCAGAACATGCAAAAACGCCTCAGTTTCCACAGAAACAGAGCAGAGGCAGGAAACCATGCTTCAGTTAAGTGTCTAAACGCTTAGAGTAGTTCCACATAGGCCTATAGCCAACTCTGTGGTACTGTGTCAACACAGCAGGCATAAGCCCATGATTCTGTAGGGGGTGGGTCCCAAAGACCCTCCCCATTATTGATTAAGGGGACCTTAAGATTCATATGTTTTGCTGCAGGCCTTATAATAAGATACTGTTGCTATGTGTCTAAAAACTCTGCCACTATACGTTGCACAAGCTATCTATATTAGTCTTTGTGGTTAAGCCCTGGCTGTTGTGAGAGTGTGCTTGCAGGCTAGGTCTGAGTCAGACTGAAACTAGATAAAGAGACGTAACCACTGTCTGGTTTTGATATTTTTATCTTGTGAGACAGTGGACAATTCTAATAAATTCAGAGAATTTACTAGGTTGCCTTATAAGGTAACCTCAGCTTATCGATACACACATACATTGATGTAGGTGATCATACCTCTAGGGAGTGATCACATGTATAACATCAGCTGTGCCCTTAGGTGGGGTGCAGAACTTACTCGGAAACATGCGTGCTATGTTCCCGTTGTCAACTTCTGTCTGCAATTGCATTAATAAATTAATGATTGATTTAATTAAAGATATTGTCTGAATGCTAATTTCACCAATGAGCCAATGATTGACAAGGAACAAGGAACGAACCCCAACAATTCTCAGAGACAAAAACATGGTTTGGTGTGGTCAGGCAAACCCAAAGAGAGGGTTGACATTAGAGCCTGCTTTAACTTAATTAAGGGTAATTCAGCCTCAGGTGTCCATTCCACCACTTCACACATTTCCATCTTTCTGCCATAAATACAATCCTGCAGAGGCTGTACTCTCTCCGCATAGTCTTTCAACCATGGGCGACAGTAGCCATCCACTCCCAACAGCAACATCAGGTGCTGCTTAGTAACAGGTTTAGGCAGGGACTTGATCACCTCTAGCCTATCTTTATGGAGGGCGCGACCCTCATAAGTAATGTCATGACTCAAATATTTATCAGGACTTCTACACAACTGCATCTTAGAGGGGGAAGCTTTATGAACATTTATCTAAGAAAATCAACAATGCCTTTGTATCTTCGTGACAGATTTTCTCAGATGAGGAACAGGTCATCAGACCAACAGGTCATCAACGCATTGAACAACAGTATTACTGCAGGGGTGGCAGGTAGCCTAGTGGTTAGAGCGTTAGGTCAGTAACCGAAAGGTTCCTGGATCGAATCCCCGAGCTGCCAAGTTAAAAATCTGTTGTTCTACCCCTGAACAAGGGAGTTAACCCAATGTTCCCCGGTAGGCCGTCATTGTAAATAAGAATTTTTTCTTAACTGACTTGCCTAGTTAAATAAATAAAAATCCTCCAGGGGGAATAAATGCTTTCCTTTCCATTTCCTGGCCCAAAAATGGCAGGTGATTCAACAGCCTTGCTGCATCATTGTCCAAGTAATTTCCCCCCCAAATAAACGCAAGAGAACCAATCCTGTGACCCAGGGTCAACAGGGACGCTGAAAAATGCATTAGCCAAATCTATAACCGAAAAACAACAGGTCCCTGGGGGAACTTTGGAAAGAATATTAACTGTGTTCAGCACCAGGGGTGCTCTTGCGTGAACAACATCATTAATAACCTATTCTAAAATATCGCACAAATCGATATTCACCAGATGGCTTCCTAACAGGTAAATTAGGGGTGTTTGGGCATGGGATCAAAGCCCCATTTTCAGCCAGGGCCTGATGGATGGGAATAATACCCTTTTCTGGTTCTTTGCTAAGAGGCTACTGAGATTTTTTATGGTCTGTAATTACTATTCGGGACAACTTTCACCGGGCTGGCACCTCTCATCTTCCCAATATCGGTCTTGGAGACAGCTCAGAGCTGTTCAGTCATGGTATGCGGGAGTTACCTTGGGACACAACCATCATACTTTCGGTAGGAATAGGTTCTTTCTTTGGTATCGTTCGAGTAGTAACCCAGAAAGTGGAGAAAAAGGTCGCTGTTGATGGAGACCCCTTCCCATCCGCCTCCCAGGCCACCCAATCAGTGGCTGTTCACAGTCTTCCTCCAAGATCCAATATCTTTCCATTCTCAATTGTTTTTTTCCATACTACAGTGTGGGACAGCGCCCAGTACTTCATACATCGATCTCTGTACATCAAACAGCAAAACTCCGGCCGCTGTAAATTCCTCACCGTAGTATATTCCATCAATTGTCACTTCCACTCTGCTTTTCGGCTTTGTCCATCTTTGTTGATATTCAGGGTCTTCACACGAAGGGACAGCTGCTGTTCAGTGAAGATGTTCCGGCACCTCCCATGCACAGTGATGTGGGGAGGTAAGTGATCGCTCTAATAGTCCACCTTCCACCTCAGGATCGCTCAAATGCCAGGCATAATAACACTGGGACATGCACGGGTTTATCCCGTTTGTAGGGGAACGGAGGGACAAGCCCTCAGCAGTGCAATGCAATAGTCAGATTCATCTTGCACATCCGATCTCTTCCCAGGAGGTTTACAGGTCAGGCTGAGGAGTACAGAAATAGAGGTTTCCAACTTCCATCTTCTTTCGCGTGGTCAGTCACGTCCTTTACAATGGCTTTCACCTCATCCACGTCCCAGAGTCAATCCACAGTCATAGCAGCTCCCCCTGAGGGTTTGGAGTTGATATCAGGGGGAAGAGCTTCTTGAGTGGCGGTCGCTCGTCTCCTTTGCCGTCTTTATCATCATCATCATCATGAGAGCTGGATTCTGGAGGGCTGTCGGCTTTGTCCCTTCGTCTTTGTCTAAGGTCGTAGTCAGTCTTTGGTTTTGGCCTTATCTTGGGTTTTTCATCTTTTTGGGGTTTCATCTTTTCTACTTCGGCTCCCTCTCACTGCCCAGTATAGGCTGGGGGTGGCTACGGTGCAGGCAGGTTCCATGGTTGTGGAACTGGACCGTATCCGGGGTTCACTGGTCCGGCAGCCAAGGGTTGGTTTTGGCTTGGCTGTTGGTCACCCCCACCAAGAGGTCCTCCCAGAGAAAACACTTCTCTCAGACTTCTTCTACCTTTCTTGTCTTCCTTTCGTTTGTCTTTGTCCTGCACTTGCTTTACCATCAGTCCTCTTGCTTTACCATCAACCATCAGTCCTCTTGCTTTACCATCAGGCCTCTTGCTTTACCATCAGTCCTCTTGCATTAGCATCAGTCCTCTTGTTTTACCATCAGGCCTCTTGCTTTACCATCAGTCCTCTTGCTTTACCATCAGTCCTCTTGCTTTACCATCAGTCCTCTTGCTTTACCATCAGTCCTCTTGCATTAGCATCAGTCCTCTTGTTTTACCATCAGGCCTCTTGCTTTACCATCAGTCCTCTTGCTTTACCATCAGTCCTCTTGCTTTACCATCAGTCTTCTTGCTTTACCATCAGTCCTCTTGCTTTACCATCAGTCCTCTTGCTTTACCATCAACCATCAGTTCTCTTGCTTTACCATCAGTCCTCTTGCTTTACCATCAGTCCTCTTGCATTAGCATCAGTCCTCTTGTTTTACCATCAGGCCTCTTGCTTTACCATCAGTCCTCTTGCTTTACCATCAGTCCTCTTGCTTTACCATCAGTCCTCTTGCTTTACCATCAGTCCTCTTGCTTTACCATTAGTCCTCTTGCTTTACCATCAGTCTTCTTGCTTTACCATCAGCCCTCTTGCTTTACCATCAGTCCTCTTGCTTTACCATTAGTCCTCTTGCTTTACCATCAGTCCTCTTGCTTTACCATCAGTCCTCTTGCTTTACCATCAGTCCTCTTGCTTTACCATCAGTCATCTTGCTTTACCATCAGTCCTCTTGCTTTACCATTAGTCCTCTTGCTTTACCATCAGTCATCTTGCTTTACCATTAGTCCTCTTGCTTTACCATCAGTCCTCTTGCTTTACCATCAGTCCTCTTGCTTTACCATCAGTCCTCTTGCTTTACCATCAGTCCTCTTGCTTTACCATCAGTCCTCTTGCTTTACCATTAGTCCTCTTGCTTTACCATCAGTCATCTTGCTTTACCATTAGTCCTCTTGCTTTACCATTAGTCCTCTTGCTTTACCATTAGTCATTTTACTGTTTTCTCCTTCAGAGAATCCGCTTCTCTCTCCCACTTTCTAAAATCATCCCACTTCACTTTAATCTATATTACTTTTCTCTTTCTTTTCCAGCTGCATTCTTATCTCCTCCGATTTGTCAGAGCTCAGTGTGCCATCCTCAGGGAAACCCCCATCAGTCCATCCAGTTTGTCAGAGCTCAGTGTGCCATCCTTAGGGAAACCCCCATCAGTCCATCCAGTTTGTCAGAGCTCAGTGTGCCATCCTCAGGGAAACCACCATCAGTCCATCCAGTTTGTCAGAGCTCAGTGTGCCATCCTCAGGGAAACCACCATCAGTCCATCCAGTTTGTCAGAGCTCAGTGTGCCATCCTCAGGGAAACCACCATCAGTCCATCCAGTTTGTCAGAGCTCAGTGTGCCATCCTCAGGGAAACCACCATCAGTCCATCCAGTTTGTCAGAGCTCAGTGTGCCATCCTCAGGGAAACCACCATCAGTCCATCCAGTTTGTCAGAGCTCAGTGTGCCATCCTCAGGGAAACCCCCATCAGTCCATCCAGTTTGTCAGAGCTCAGTGTGCCATCCTCAGGGAAACCACCATCAGTCCATCCAGTTTGTCAGAGCTCAGTGTGCCATCCTCAGGGAAACCACCATCAGTCCATCCAGTTTGTCAGAGCTCAGTGTGCCATCCTCAGTGAAACCACCATCAGTCCATCCAGTTTGTCAGAGCTCAGTGTGCCATCCTCAGGGAAACCACCATCAGTCCATCCAGTTTGTCAGAGCTCAGTGTGCCATCCTCAGGGAAACCACCATCAGTCCATCCAGTTTGTCAGAGCTCAGTGTGCCATCCTCAGGGAAACCTCCATCAGTCCATCCAGTTTGTCAGAGCTCAGTGTGCCATCCTCAGGGAAACCACCATCAGTCCATCCAGTTTGTCAGAGCTCAGTGTGCCATCCTCAGGGAAACCACCATCAGTCCATCCAGTTTGTCAGAGCTCAGTGTGCCATCCTCAGGGAAACCACCATCAGTCCATCCAGTTTGTCAGAGCTCAGTGTGCCATCCTCAGGGAAACCCCCATCAGTCCATCCAGTTTGTCAGAGCTCAGTGTGCCATCCTCAGGGAAACCACCATCAGTCCATCCAGTTTGTCAGAGCTCAGTGTGCCATCCTCAGGGAAACCACCATCAGTCCATCCAGTTTGTCAGAGCTCAGTGTGCCATCCTCAGGGAAACCTCCATCAGTCCATCCAGTTTGTCAGAGCTCAGTGTGCCATCCTCAGGGAAACCACCATCAGTCCATCCAGTTTGTCAGAGCTCAGTGTGCCATCCTCAGGGAAACCACCATCAGTCCATCCAGTTTGTCAGAGCTCAGTGTGCCATCCTCAGGGAAACCTCCATCAGTCCATCCAGTTTGTCAGAGCTCAGTGTGCCATCCTCAGGGAAACCTCCATCAGTCCATCCAGTTTGTCAGAGCTCAGTGTGCCATCCTCAGGGAAACCACCATCAGTCCATCCAGTTTGTCAGAGCTCAGTGTGCCATCCTCAGGGAAACCACCATCAGTCCATCCAGTTTGTCAGAGCTCAGTGTGCCATCCTCAGGGAAACCACCATCAGTCCATCCAGTTTGTCAGAGCTCAGTGTGCCATCCTCAGGGAAACCTCCATCAGTCCATCCAGTTTGTCAGAGCTCAGTGTGCCATCCTCAGGGAAACCACCATCAGTCCATCCAGTTTGTCAGAGCTCAGTGTGCCATCCTCAGGGAAACCTCCATCAGTCCATCCAGTTTGTCAGAGCTCAGTGTGCCATCCTCAGGGAAACCCCCATCAGTCCATCCAGTTTGTGCATCCAGGGGTTGTACCAGATGAATTCGTACATGAGATACTTACCTTTATCCGTAATGATAGAACTGGAGGCCATTTAGGAGTTGAAAAACTCACCCGTAAAATCAGAGCAAGATTTTATTGTCCAGGCTGGCAGAGAGCCATAAAGCAGTGGTGTAAGGGCTGTGTGGCGTGCACTGCATACAACTTACAGGGTCCATCCCCCAGAGCGCCCATGACAAGTTCTGTCACAGGCCGCCCTTTTGAGAGGATAGCTGTAGACCTAATGTGTCTGTTTACAGAGACAGGACGAGGTAACAAACAAATGATGGTAGTGTCAGATTACTTTACTAGGTGGTCAGAGGCATATGCCATACCCAATCAGGACGCAGTAACAGTGACCAGGAAACTGGTAGAGGAATTTGTGTTGAAGTTAGGCGTTCCTAGCGACCAGGGGCGGAATTTTGTATCTGCTCTTTTTAGAGAGATCTAAATCTTTTACAAATGAACAAAACACGAACCACTCCGTACAACCCACAATCAGCTGGTTTGGTGGAAAGAATGAACAGAACTCTGATCAATATGCTGTCACTTTTTGTTGATGACAATCAAAGAAATTGGGATGAGATACTCCCATATGTGATGATGTCATACAGGAGTAGTGTTCACTCTTCCACAGGGTTCACACCATACAGGGTGCTGTTCAGTGCTGAAATGACTTTACAGGTTGATGTGGTTATGGGAACACAACAAAATTAAGGGAAACAGTATGTTACTCAGTATGTGCAAAAGGTGCAAGGGTATTTAAGCACTGCAAGGGAAGCTGTAAAGAGAAATCACCTAAAAACCACAGGTAAACAAAAGGAATACTTTGATCTGAAGGTGACACCCCAGAGGTATGAGGAAAATGAGTTGGTGGCTTAGAGACTACCAGAGGGAAAAGGGGTTGTCACCCAAACTGAGAAAGAAAATGGCAAAGAAACTGTCAGAGGTGCTGTATGAAGTAGTACAGTGTAACGGACCTTATCATGCCGTGGTACACTACAACAGGATCAAAAATACTTTGGGGTTGTTTCAGAGCATGAGGTCACTGGCACCGGAAAAGAGACATACCCTTAAGGAAACAGGGTGCTCTGAGGAAAAGAAACCAATGTTGCCTAGGTTACCCTTCAGGAGAAGGGTGGGGGACATTGTGAGACTGTGGGCTCCAAGGGATGTTAATGTCTCAGTGGAACGGGAACTGGACTGTCAGAAATGAAAGCTCAGTCGAAGACACAGAGACTCATGCCACACAAACGGACGTGAACACGGAGTTGCCCTGTGCACCTGCAAGAGAAAGTGACTCCTTTGAGACGGGTCAAGCACCTGAGTAAATTGCAGCAGAAGATCACATGGGTCAGGGGGGTAGACCCCAAAGAACTATTTGGAGGCCTGTTTGGTCAATGCATTCTGAATGTGTTTGGTTACTGTACACTTCTCAGAGGTTATTTTTTCATGTGTTTATCCAGGTTATTAAACACAGGGTGTGTTCAGTTTAAGAAGAGGGTAATGTTTACACATTCAAAAGTCTCTCAGCCTATCACACAATGTTATGCAAATGAGTTGCTGTATGTGAGGAGATGGGAGGCATGCTGAGAGAGTTTTTGGGAAGATGTTTTGTGCGGCGGGTCAGTGCTGGGATGCACTGTCTGTTCATTCAAATAAAATACAAATGGATTATTTCATGGGAAATCAGTGTCCTAGACTGTTTACGTTAGTCAACAAACAACGTGTTTTAGTGGCCTTACAGGTTCGTTACACTATGAGGTGAAATTCAGCTTGCTACTAGATAACTTCTTGATAATGAAACTGGACTGTCGTGTTACTAAGAATTTGTTGGCTAATGGCTCAAATGTACATTGCTACAATGCAGCCTAGATTACAGGCGACACACATTTCTTAATTGTTACAATGTAGCCCCTAGATTCTCCACCCTTCCCCCAAAGTCCCTGACTAGTCGTGTATAACTATTTGGCGCCTCCTTGTGGCAATGGTATGGCCTTGTATATTGCTTTTACCAATCAGGTTTCAAAATCAAATCGACCTGATCACTTTCAGAGGTCATAATAATAAAATCCAATATAGAACTCAAGTCCTTTATTGAAAAAATATAAATATCAAACTCACAAAGGATGGGCAGCATATACAGGCTGGAATTCAGTCGTTACAGATAGATGTCATACTGCATTTGTGCATTTGTTTTGCACAGCAGCATGTCTTGGAAGGAAAGTTGACACTTGATTTCAGAATCGTCAGTTCTGTGGTGTGATCCGTTTGGTGAACCTGACTGAGACTGATCTCTAAGTCTAGTGTTAACTAGTCCCTTTCCCCAGCTCACTATTCACAGATCTGGTGAATAGATCTGTGAATAGTTCAGATAGGGATATGTATGTTGGTGATGGTTCAGCCCAGCCCTATATGGACTTTCCTCTGTATTGCTTTCACCAATCAAGTATGGAAAAAATACATTCTTAAGACAAAGTGCTGAAACAGAATTGGTGTTCAGATGTGTACATGGACATCAAACATTCAGTCATCAACACATCACTACAAGTACAGGTTTTTGCATGTGCCAGGACTCCATTTTAGAACAGTCTTGGTCCAGTCCCACAATAAATTAATGTGAGCTGGTCTTAATTTATAACATCTTCTTCTGTAACAGAATTACATGAGACATACCAGTAACAGAACTAAAACCTGGGATATACCAGGTTAGTGGTCTTGCCCAACAAATGTTCTCAACAATCTGGTGGCAACTAGTGTACAACGCTGTTACCCCTTACTTTAGTCCGTCACAGACTGATATAAAGATTTATTAGAGATTTTTTGTTGTTGAAATCCGGGTGACAATTGTATTGTGAAAACTGTTATGCTCAGATTTGAGGGTATTTTGAAAGAATTTGATAAAGACAAACACTGTTTGTCAAATTTTAAATTAAAGTATTAAAAGAAATACTCATGCATCATTGTTGTTAGTAATACATCTCAGTACTGCAGAGCTCTCTCTTAGTAATACAACATCTCAGTACTGCAAAGCTCTCTCTTAGTAATACAACATCTCAGTACTGCAGAGCTCTCTCTTAGTAATACAACATTTCAGTACTGCAGAGCTCTCTCTTAGTAATACAACATCTCAGTACTGCAGAGCTCTCTCTTAGTAATACAACATCTCAGTACTGCAGAGCTCTCTCTTAGTAATACAACATGTCAGTACAGCAGAGCTCTCTCTTAGTAATACAACATCTCAGTACTGCAGAGCTCTCTCTTAGTAATAAGTAATACAACATCTCAGTACTGCAGAGCTCTCTCTTAGTAATACAACATCTCAGTACTGCAGAGCTCTCTCTTAGTAATACAACATCTCAGTACAGCAGAGCTCTCTCTTAGTAATACAACATCTCAGTACTGCAGAGCTCTCTCTTAGTAATACAACATCTCAGTACTGCAGAGCTCTCTCTTAGTAATACAACATCTCAGTACTGCAGAGCTCTCTCTTAGTAATACAACATCTCAGTACTGCAGAGCTCTCTCTTAGTAATACAACATCTCAGTACTGCAGAGCTCTCTCTTAGTAATACAACATCTCAGTACTGCAGAGCTCTCTCTTAGTAATACAACATATCAGTACTGCAGAGCTCTCTCTTAGTAATACAACATCTCAGTACTGCAGAGCTCTCTCTTAGTAATACAACATCTCAGTACAGCAGAGCTCTCTCTTAGTAATACAACATCTCAGTACAGCAGAGCTCTCTCTTAGTAATACAACATCTCAGTACTGCAGAGCTCTCTCTTAGTAATACAACATCTCAGTACTGCAGAGCTCTCTCTTAGTAATACAACATCTCAGTACTGCAGAGCTCTCTCTTAGTAATACAACATCTCAGTACTGCAGAGCTCTCTCTTAGTAATACAACATCTCAGTACTGCAGAGCTCTCTCTTAGTAATACAACATCTCAGTACAGCAGAGCTCTCTCTTAGTAATACAACATCTCAGTACTGCAGAGCTCTCTCTTAGTAATACAACATCTCAGTACAGCAGAGCTCTCTCTTAGTAATAAAACATCTCAGTACAGCAGAGCTCTCTCTTAGTAATACAACATCTCAGTACAGCAGAGCTCTCTCTTAGTAATAAAACATCTCAGTACAGCAGAGCTCTCTCTTAGTAATACAACATCTCAGTACTGCAGAGATCTCTCTTAGTAATACATCATCTCAGTACTGCAGAGCTCTCTCTTAGTAATACAACATCTCAGTACTGCAGAGCTCTCTCTTAGTAATAAGTAATACAACATCTCAGTACTGCAGAGCTCTCTCTTAGTAATACAACATCTCAGTACTGCAGAGCTCTCTCTTAGTAATAAGTAATACAACATCTCAGTACTACAGAGCTATCTCTTAGTAATACAACATCTCAGTACTACAGAGCTCTCTCTTCGTAATAAAACATCTCAGTACTCTATTTGCAAGGCAGATGAGGATGAGCTCTACCTCTCAAGGCTGGTTCCTCTCAACCAACACTCTCTCCCTACAGTATACTTTGCCTGGGGGTTGGCCTAAGTTATTCAGAGAAAAGTAAACAATAACAACCTGTACAAATTCCTTGACATAAGTCAAGGGAAGGCTTGAAGAACTATGAAATTCACATGCTGCGATTTAAAACAGAAAGTGGAGTTGGTTGGCATTAAGCACTCTGGGGAAAATACCTGAAAAGGTATCATACAACCACAAAGTGATTGATACTATCAGACCTCAAGATAAGGCCCAGACAGTTCGAAGTAACAAAAGTTTATTACAAACAGAGTAGGTAAAACGACAGGTCAACGGCAGGCTCAGGGTCAGGGCAGGCAGAGGTTAGTAATCCAGGGCAGTGTCACAAGGTACAGAACGGCAGGCAGGCTCAGGCTCAGGCTCAGGCTCAGGCTCAGGCTCAGGCAGATGGTCAAAACTGGGAAAACTAGAAAACAGGGACTAGAGAGAAACAGGAGTATGGGGGAAAACGCTGGTAGGCCAGACGAGACAAGATGAACTGGCAACAGACAAACAGAAAACACAGGTATAAATGCATAGGAGATAATGGGAAAATGGGTGACATCTAGGGGGAGGGGGGGGGGGGGCAGACTGTCAGCTTTAATTTGAGTGTACTCTCATCCGTATCGGGTGAGCCGTTTAGAAATTACAGGACTTTTTCTACATAGGCCTCCCATTTTATGGACCCAAAGTAAATTCCCCATATTTGGTCCCATATTTCTAGCACACAATGATTACATCAAGCTTGTGACTAAAAACTTGTTAGATCCATTTGCTGTTTGTTTTGCAGATTATTTTGTGTCCAATAGAAATGAATGGTAAATCATGTATTCTGTCACTTTTATTGTAAATTAGAATATAATATGTTTCTAAACACCTCTACATTAATATTGATGCTACCATGATTATGGATAATCCTGAATGAATCGTAAATAATGAGTGAGAAAGTTAGACGAACAAATATCATACCCCCAAGACTTGTTAACTTCTCACCATTACAATAACAGGGGAGGTTAGCAATTTTTGGGGGTATGATATTTGTGCGTCTAACTTTCTCACTCCTCACTGCATTATTCATGATTAATTCAGGATTCTGTAATCATGGTAGCGTCCGTGTTAATGTAAAAGTGTTTAAAAACATTATTTTCTTATTTAGAATAAAAGTGACTCAATAATACAGACAAGTTAATTTGTCCCAATACTTTTGGTCCCCTAAAATGGGGGGACTATGTACAAAAAGTGCTGCAATTTCTCATAGGCTCAACCGAAATGAATGTGTAACGGTCGTCATAGTCGTTCTCCTCAGACGAGGAGGAGCATGGATCGGACCAACACGCAGAGTGGGTAGTGCTCATGATAATTTTTTTAACTCGAAACTGAACACTAACATGAAAGAAAATAACAAAATGACTACAACCCACAACAGTCCCGTGTGGCACGAATACAAACACGGAAACAAACACCCACAAAACACACGTGAAACCCAGGCTGCCTAAGTATGATTCTCAATCAGGGACAACGATTGACAGCTGCCTCTGATTGAGAATCATACCCGGCCGAACACAAACATCCCAACATAGAAAATCACACATAGACAAACCCACCCAACTCACGCCCTGACCAACTAAATAAATACAAGACAAAAGAAAACAGGTCAGGAACGTGACAGAATGAAAATACCCTCAAAGCTGTACTTTAACTTTATAGTCATTGTATAATTTCAAATCCAAAGTTCTGGAGTACAGAGACAAAACAACAAAAGATGTCTGTACCAATACTTTGTAGCTCACTGTACTTCATCTGATTGCATGTTACTTTGTGAAATATTTGCCTGTTGTTTCCCTTCATTTTACATTTCATGAAAAACATTTCCAACAGTTCAAACATGTTTCTCTCTTCTTGGTCGTTTGTCTCAATGTAACAGATATGGAGTTATGTACTGAGAGCTTTCAAACCCCATGTTTCTGGTCCTCAGTTACCCCACCAGGAAGACCACCAGCTGGAAGGAAGCAACAGAGGAAAGAGCTCATGAGACAAAACATTACTAATGACTAGGGCCAGGAGTTTTTCCTGGTCAGGTCACATGGTCTGGAAAAACTCTTGGTCTTATGTTATAAATGCAACAGCAGGTGTTCTTCCTTTCCTTTAAGAACACCAGCACCAATCAGACTTGTTCATTGTTTCTTTCATTGGATCCAAATTATAACGAAAAATACCACATGTTGATCATCAAACATAATAATGTGATAACAATGTGAGCACTTCCTAATGCTTTCTTAATTAATCTAGTGGTTGGTGTCTCTCAGACTCATACTTACCATCCTAAAACACTGGATTCTTTACTGGTGGTCTTTATACTTAAACAGAGTGACTTCTGGCAAGAAAACACACAACAAAAGAGTTGGACATAATCATACACACACACATCCCTGGTCTCCCTTCACACCCTCACAAGCTACAACAATAAATGAGTACAGGGATTTCCTGGTTATGTCTATTCTGGGCCACTAACTAGCTCTAGTTATATCATTTCAAGTAACACTCTAGATCACGTGACAAACTCATTCCATGGAGGGCCGAGTGTACTTGTACTTGATTAATTAATGTCACTAATTAGTAAGGAACTTCCCTCACCTAGTTGTCTAGGTCTTAACTGAAAGGAAAAAACAAACATCCTTTCATGGAATGGAAAAAACAAACAGCCTTTCATGGAATGAGTTTGTTCTAGATGAACCCTCTCTTCTTATAATACACAGTATACTGTACTTAGCTTTTCAGAATCAGTGGGTTACAGGAATCAAATCATCAGGACAAATATGGTTTCAGTTCACTGTAACTGCCAGAGCACTCTGTTACCGGGTAAACTATCCGCTTAAGTTTTATAAACACCTCCATTCCCCTGACCCTTTCCAGCTTGGTCTGCGTCCTCTTCCCCTTCATTCCCGTTGAAGGCAAGTATCAGAAGTGGTAGATATGTTCTATGTGTGTTATTTCTATGCTTCCCGTTTTGGTTTTGTACACCAGCTTCAAACAGCTGAATAAACAATATTTTTGGTTATTGAAAATATATTTTACACAATGACTGCTTATTTTGTCATGAAGTGAAATTATGTACACTTTTAGAATTATATCACCCAGGAAATGGAGGAATGATTTCTGTATAGTCCATCTTTAAAGAAGTTGCTTCTGTTTGTACAGCCTTAAATTAACAGGATGACTTGCCTTGTTCTGACTGGACTACATCACTGCCTTTAGCTGAGGAGAAGAGAAGAGAGAAGTTGAGCTTTGCATTCTGATACACAGACCATATTAGCATTGGTTGTGTTCACTTCTGGATGACAATGAAAAGGATGCTAAGTGGCAGAATTCCAGGTGAATGCCACTGTGTCTTCTTACTCTCAGGCTTTGACTCATCTTTAGGACTAATGGATCTGCTAGGTTTATCTGCTAATGACAACAGAAGGACAAACTCTTTCTAATTAGATCATTTGAAAGAAATCTCCAATACTTTATAATACACAGAATAATGTATATTAAACAAAAAAAATGCTTGTGAGGCATTGCATAACCTTCTGTTTCTACATGACCACACACAGACATACACACGGGTACATACACACAGATATATACACACGCACACATAAACACTTACTGATAACAGTGTACAGTTGTGGCCAAAAGTTTTGAGAATGACACAAATATTAATTTTCACAAAGTATGCTGCCTCAGTTTGTATGATGGCAATTTGCATACACTCCAGAATGTTATGAAGATTGCAATTAATTGCAATTCATCTGATCAAAGTCCCTCTTTGCCATGCAAATGAACTGAATCCCCCAAAAACATTTCCAATGCATTTCAGCCCTGCCACAAAAGGACCAGCTGACATCATGTCAGTGATTCTCTCGTTAACACAGGTGTAAGTGTTGACTATGACAAGGCTGGTGATCACTCTGTCATGCTGATTGAGTTCGAATAACAGACTGGAAGCTTCAAAAGGAGGGTGGTGCTTGGAACCATTGTTCTTCCTTTGTCAACCATGGTTACCTGCAAGGAAACACGTGCTGTCATCATTTCTTTGCACAAAAAGGGCTTCACAGGCAAGGGAATTGGTGCCAGTAAGATTGCACATAAATCAACCATTTATCGGATCATCAAGAACTTCAAGGAGAGCGGTTCAATTGTTGTGAAGAAGGCTTCAGGGCGCCCAAGAAAGTCCAGCAAGCGCCAGGATCGTCTCCTAAAGTTGATTCAGCTGCGGGATCAGGGCACCACCAGTACAGAGCTTGCTCAGGAATGGCAGGAGGCAGGTGTGAGTGCATCTGCACGCACAGTGAGGCAAAGACTTTTGGAGGATGGCCTGGTGTCAAGAAGGGCAGCAAAAAAGCCACTTCTCTCCAGGAAAAACGTCAGGGACAGACTGAAAGTCTGCAAAAGGTACAGGGATTGGACTGCTGAGGACTGGGGTAAAGTCATTTTCTCTGATGAATCCCCTTTCCGATTGTTTGGGGCATCCGGAAAAAAGCTTGTCTGGAGAAGACAAGGTGAGCGCTACCATCAGTCCTGTGTCATGCCAACAGTAACGCATCCTGAGACCATGTGTGGGGTTGCTTCTCAGCCAAGGGAGTGGGCTCACTCACAATTTTGCCTAAGAACACAGCCATGAATAAAGAAATGGTACCAACACATCCTCCAAGAGCAACTTCTCCCAACCATCCAGGAACAGTTTGGTGACGAACAATGCCTTTTCCAGCATGATAGAGCACCTTGCCATAAGGCAACAGTGATAACTAAGTAGCTCGGGGAAGAAAACATCTATATTTTGGGCCCATGGCCAGGAAACCCCCCAGACCTTAATCCCATTGAGAACTTGTGGTCAATCCTCAAGAGGCAGGTGGACAAACAAAACCCCACAAATTCTGACAAACTCAAAGCATTGATTATGCAAGAATGGGCTGCCATCAGTCAGGATGTGGCCCAGAAGTTAATTGACAGCGTGCCAGGGCAGATTGCAGAGGTCTTGAAAAAGAAGGGACAACACTGCAAATATTGACTCTTTGCATCAACTTCATGTAATCGTCAATAAAAGCCTTTGACACATATGGAATTATTGTAATTATACTTCAGTATTCCATAGTAACATCTGACAAAAATATCTAAAGACACTGAAGCAGAAAACTTTGTGGAAATTAATATTTGTGTCATTCTCAAAACTTTTGGCCACGACTGTATATGTCTTGTCAAGCTGTTTTCTGTTGAACTTCACAGAATAAACTCCACTGTCTGTTTTCTTCAATCCACTGATTCTCAGCTCTCCAGTAGTCTGGTTCAGGGTTGTACGCTCTTTGAAGGCACCATAGATGTCCAGACCACCAAAATCCTTGTCCCAGTCTGCCACCTTGTACTTCCCATGCTTCCATAGGATGCTTGTGATGGAGTCAGGCACTGTGGACTTGTCCGGCGCCAACACAAGCTCACCTCCCAGGTGGTGAAGGTAGGAAACAACATCTCCACCCCGCTGATCCTCAACACTGGGGCCCCACAAGGGTGCGTTCTCAGCCCTCTCCTGTACTCCCTGTTCACCCATGACTGCGTGGCCATGCACGCCTCCAACTCAATCATCAAGTTTGCAGACGACACTACAGTGGTAGGCCTGATTCCCAACAACGACGAGACGGCCTACAGGGAGGAGATGAGGGCCCTTGGAGTGTGGTGTCAGGAAAATAACCTAGCACTCAACATCAACAAAACAAAGGAGATGATCGTGGAATTCAGGGAACAGCAGAGGGAGCACCCCCACCCATCCACATCGACGGGACAGTAGTGGAGAAGGTGGAAAGTTTTAAGTTCCTCAGCGTACACATCACAGACAAACTGAAATGGTCCACCCACACAGACAGAGTGGCGAAGAAGGTGCAACAGTGCCTCTTCAACCTCAGCAGGCTGAAGAAATTTGGCTTGTCACCTAAAATACTCACAAACTTTTACAGATGCACAATTGAGAGCATCCTGTCGTGCTGCATCACCGCCTGGTACGGCAACTGCACCGCCTCAACCGTAAGGCTCTCCAGAGGGTGGTGCGATCTGCACAACGCATCACCAGGGGCAAACTACCTGCCCTCCAGGACACCTACACCACCCGATGTCACAGGAAGGCCAAAAAGATAATTAAGGACAACAACCACCCGAGCTACTGCCTGTTCACCCCGCTATCATCCAGAAGGCGTAGTCAGTACAGGTGCATCAAAGCTGGGACAGAGAGACTGAAAAACAGCTTCTATCTCAAGGCCATCAGACTGTTAAACAGCCATCGCTAACATAGAGGCTGCTGCCAACATACAGACTCAAATCTCTGGCCAATTTAATAAATGGACTTAATAAAAGTATCATTAGTCATTTTAAATAACGCCACTTGAATAATGTTTACATATCCTACATTATTCATCTATATACTGTATTCTATACCATCTACTGCATCTTGCCTATGCCGCACGGCCATCGCTCATCCATATATTTACATGTACATATTCTTATTCATCCCTTTACATTTGTGTGTATAAGGTAGTTGTTGTGAATTTGTTAGATTACTTGTTAGATATTACTGTATTGTCGGAACTAGAATCACAAGCATTTCGCTACACTCGCATTAACATCTGCAAACCATGTGTATGTGACCAATACATTTTTATTTTATTTCATTATAAAGATAATCTGAAAAGCAGACATTTCATACATGTATCAGAGTATCAATGTATCCAGGGTAATACAGTATGGTTAGGGTATAAATATGTAGTCCTAACCCTATTGGCATTGAAAGAGACATTATTATCAACCTTTACTTTTTATGTCTAGCATTCTGCTTGCTGGGTGTATCTGGTCTACGTAGGCTGTCCACTATTATACCAATATAGATCCTATTAAACTACTAGAGGGGCTATGTCATAATTGTCACGTCTGCTCCCGCTCTTCCCCTCCCCCTGGCGCTTGAGGGCGCCAGAATGCCTTGCATCACTCACTCCTGCCATCCATCACGTACACCTGCCTTTCCTCGTCACGCGCATCAGCGTTATTGGACTCACCTGGACTCTCTTATCACCTGTTCATTTCCTCCCCTATATGTGTCAGTTCCCCAGCTCTGTTCCCAGCTTCTGCATTGATTGTTTTCTGTTTGCTAACGCTGTTTATGTCTCGTTCCATGTCCGTTATTTATTAAATGTTACTCCCCGTACCTGCTTCGTCTCTCCAGCGTCCTTTTTGTGACAATAATCCCTCAAAGTTCCAGAATGGGGCAAAAATGGCAAACATCTTGGTCAGGGAGAAATCCAAAACCAGTCTAATTGGATTGAATGGCAGTAGAGGCATAGATGATGCACTTCCTGATTTTACTGATGCCGGAAAATAAAAGTAAGGCATGTGACGTATCAGAAATTGTGTAATGAAATTATAGTCAACCTAAAATATTGTCATATAATTATAGATAAAGCGTATAGGAAGAGGATGAACTTTAATGTCCCAAGGGAGAAATGGTCTTAGACACACAGTACTGCTGTTTACAAAATAGACACTGTACATTACACACTCAACATAATACATACATTACACATTAGCCTTATCATACACTTCTCATACAGCCACAGGGAGGGATGTTGTCTCACACCCATATGGGTTTTATACAAATTGTATGTACTGTATACATAGCCATTTAGATTTACTGAATAAAAATAAAAATATAAACGTAACATGTAAAGTGTTGGCCCCATGTTTCATGAGCTGAAATTAAAGATCCCAGAAATGTTCCATATGCAAAAAAGCTTATTTCTCTAAAGATTTCTGCACAAATTTGTTTACATCCCTGTTAGTGAACATTTCTACTTTGCCAGGATACAGTTCATTTGGAAAATATTCAGACCTCTTGACTTTTTCAACATTTTGTTACATTAGTCTTATTCTAAAATGGATTCAATAGTTTTTTCCGCCTCACCAATCACTGTCAAACGCTCCCTAAAACACTTCAGCGAGCAGGCCTTTCTAATCAACCTGGCCCGGGTATCCTGGAAGGATATTGACCTCATTCCGTCAGAGGATGCCTGGTTATTCTTTAAAAGTGCTTTCCTCACCATCTTAAATAAGCATGCCCCATTCAAAAAATGTAGAACCAGGAACAGATATAGCCCTTGGTTCACTCCAGACCTGACTGCCCTTGACCAGCACAAAAACATCCTATGGCGTTCTGCATTAGCATCGAATAGCCCCCGTGATATGCAACTTTTCAGGGAAGTTAGGAACCAATATACACAGGCAGATAGGAAAGCTAATGCTAGCTTTTTCAAACAGAAATTTGCATCCTGTAGCACAAACTCAAAAAAGTTCTGGGACACTGTAAAGTCCATGGAGAATAAGAGCACCTCCTCCCAGCTGCCCACTGCACTGAGGCTAGGAAACACTGTCACCACCGATAAATCTGCGATAAGTGAGAACTTCAATAAGCATTTTTCTACGTCTGGCCATGCTTTCCACCTGGCTACCCCTATCCCGGTCAACAGCCCTGCACACCCCACAGCAACTTGCCCAAGCCTCCCCCATTTCTCCTTCACCCAAATCCAGATAGCTGATGTTCTGAAAGAGCTGCAAAATCTGGACCCCTACAAATCAGCCGGGCTAGACAATCTGGACACTCTCTAAAATGATCCGCCGAAATGGTTGCAACCCCTATTACTAGCCTGTTCAACCTCTCTTTCGTATCGTCTGAGATCCCCAAAGATTGGAAAGTTGCTACGGTCATCCCCATCTTCAAAGGGGGAGACACTCTAGACCCAAACTGCTACAGACCTATATCCATCCTACCCTGCCTTTCTAAGGTATTCGAAAGCCAAGTTAACAAACAGATCACCGACCATTTCGAATCCCACCGTACCTTCTCCGCTATGCAATCTGGTTTCCGAGCTGGTCATGGGTGCACCTCAGCCACGCTCAAGGTCCTAAACGATATCATAACCGCCATCGATAAGAGACAATACTGTGCCGACTCTCTTCTCTGTATACATCAATGATGTCGCTCTTGCTGCTGGTGATTATCTGATCCACCGCTACGCAGACGACACCATTCTGTATACTTCTGGCCCTTCTTTGGACACTGTGTTTAAAAAAATATATATATTTAAGGGGTGGATCAGCTTAATATTGCGGAAAGAATGTTGTTTGGACACTGTGTTAACTAACCTCCAGACGAGCTTCAATGCCATACAACTCTCCTTCTGTGGCCTCCAACTGTTCTTAAATGCGAGTAAAAGTAAATGCATGCTCTTCAACTGATCGCAGCCCAACTACAAATACCTAGGTGTCTGGTTAGACTGTAAACTCTCCTTCCAGACTCACATTAAGCATCCCCAATCCAAAATTAAATCTAGAATTGGCTTCCTAGTTCGCAAAAAAAGCATCCTTCACTCATGCTGCCAAACATACCCTCGTAAAACTGACTATATAAACCGATCCTTGACTTCGGCGATGTCATTTACAAAATAGCATCCAACACTCTACTCAGCAAATTGGATGCAGTCTATCACGAACTGCAAAAATCACTGAAGCTGGAGACTCATATCTCCCTCACTAGCTTTAAGCACCAGCGGTCAGAGCAGCTCACAGATCACTGCACATGTACATAGCCCATCTGTAAATAGCCCATCCAACTACCTCATCTCCATAATGTTATTTTATTTATTTTTTGTTTCTTTGCACCCCAGTATCTCTACTTGCACACACATCTTCTGCACATCTATCACTCCAGTGTTTAATTGCTATATTGTACTTATTTCGCCACTATGGCCTATTTATTGCCTAACCTCCCTTATCCTACCTCATTTGCACACACTGTATACAGTGGGGAGAACAAGTATTTGATACACTGCCGATTTTGCAGGTTTTCCTACTTACAAAGCATGTAGAGGTCTGTAATTTTTATCATAGGTACACTTCAACGGTGAGAGCCGGAATCTAAAACAAAAATCCAGAAAATCACATTGTATGATTTTTAAGTAATTAATTTGCATATTATTGCATGACATAAGTATTTGATACATCAGAAAAGCAGAACTTAATATTTGGTACAGAAACCTTTGTTTGCAATTACAGAGATCATACGTTTCCTGTAGTTCTTGACCAGGTTTGCACACACTGCAGCAGGGATTTTGGCCCACTCCTCCATACAGACCTTCTCCAGATCCTTCAGGTTTCGGGGCTGTCGCTGGGCAATACGGACTTTCAGCTCCCTCCAAAGATTTTCTATTGGGTTCAGGTCTGGAGACTGGCTTGGCCACCCCAGGACCTTGAGATGCTTCTCACTCCTTAGTTGCCCTGGCTGTGTGTTTCAGGTCGTTGTCATGCTGGAAGACCCAGCCACGACCCATCTTCAATGCTCTTAATGAGGGAAGGAGGTTGTTGGCCAAGATCTCGCGATACATGGCCCCATCCATCCTCCCCTCAATACGGTGCAGTCGTCCTGTCCCCTTTGCAGAAAAGCATCCCCAAAGAATGATGTTTCCACCTCCATGCTTCACGGTTGGGATGTTCTTGGGGTTGTACTCATCCTTCTTCTTCCTCCAAACACAGCGAGTGGAGTTTAGACCAAAAACTCTATTTTTCTCTCATCAGACCACATGACCTTCTCCCATTCCTCCTCTGGATCATCCAGATGGTCATTGGCAAACTTCAGATGGGCCTGGACATGCACTGGCTTGAGCAGGGGGACCTTGCCTGGATTTTAATCCATGACGGCGTAGTGTGTTACTAATGGTTTTCTTTGAGACTGTGGTCCCAGCTCTCTTCAGGTCATTGACCAGGTCCTGCCGTGTAGTTCTGGGCTGATCCCTCACCTTCCTCATGATTATTGATGCCCCACGAGGTGAGATCTTGCATGGAGCCCCAGACCGAGGGTGATTGACCGTCATCTTGAACTTCTTCCATTTTCTAATAATTGAGCCAACAGTTGTTGCCTTCTCACCAAGCTGCTTGCCTATTGTCCTGTAGCCCATCCCAGCCTTGTGCAGGTCTACAATTTTATCCCCGATGTCCTTACACAGCTCTCTGGTCTTGGCCATTGTGGAGAGGTTGGAGTCTGTTTGATTGAATGTGTGGACAGGTGTCTTTTATACAGGTAACGAGTTCAAACAGGTGCAGTTAATACAGGTAATGAGTGGAGAACAGGAGGGCTTCTTAAAGAAAAACAAACAGGTCTGTGAGAGCCGGAATTCTTACTGGTTGGTAGGTGTTCAAATACTTATGTCATGCAATAAAATGCAAATTAATTACTTAAAAATCATACAATGTGATTTTCTGGATTTTTGTTTTAGATTCCGTCTCTCACAGTTGAAGTGTACCTATGATAAAAAATTACAGACCTCTACATGCTTTGTAAGTAGGAAAACCTGCAAAATCGGCAGTGTATCAAATACTTGTTCTCCCCACTGTATATACTTTTTCTATTGTATTTTTGACTGTATGTTTGTTTATTCCATGTGTAACTCTGTGTTGTTGTTTGTGTCGCACTGCTTTGCTTTATCTTGGCCAGGTCACAGTTGTAAATGAGAACTTGTTCTCATCTAGCATACCTGGTTAAATAAAGGTGAAATATATATATATTTTTAAATAGTCCAAAAGTCAAAGTCAAAAAGAGATTCAGTTCTTTTAAATCCATGATTCTCAATAATTATTCAATTCAGATCTTTCCCAAAAAAGGTAAATCCACAAAAAACGCAACCTCAGAGGGGCACCCATGTCGTCCAGTGCTGGTAGCCCAGATGAGACGGTGGGTTCTCTTGTCTTCATGATCCTCTGTGTACCTCTGGTCCACAGTTCCCTGGCTAGAGAGATGTCAGTTAGGAATAAATCATTAGGAACAAGAGTTGTTAACAGTCTACTTATAGTGAGTTGACCAGAAGTATTGCACAATAAAAGGGAAATGAAGTGAAAACAGTCTACATTGTTATCACACTCCAACTTACCGTCCTACAATGCTGAATTCTCTTCTGCTGCCCCCTTTCCATTGTCGTACTTCACCGTGTCTTCGTTCAGCAGCACGGACCCCTCTGCAAGAAAACACAACAGGAGAACTCAACTAGAGAAATGGAACAGAATTAATGTGATTCAAGAATGCTATAATTACAATGGCACTGATTCCTGCTCTGTTATGACAGTTTAAGATGAAGCCAGTCTTTCCCATCTATTTGAGACTGAGGTCTGTACATTTATCCTGACGCATACAGAGGGACTTGAGGTGAACTATCTCTTTCTCATACACACCTCCATTTGCCTCTCCTTTTTCAGCTGCGTTAAGGTCGCCCCCTGGTGCAGCGCTGCCATTCGCTTTAGCCTTATCATCTGAGGAAACGCACAGAGAAGGTAAAACAAGTACGACAGCCTCTCTACTGAACCACCAGTGTTTCCCAGACAGTGGTTTCTTAGACAGGACAAGCCCTCCCACCACAATATGTTTTTTAAACCCGACTTGTTCTAACAATCCTCAACATATTTGATGGTAGAATTCCAGTGTAACGCCACTTTCACCTCAATCTGTAACCAGGTTTCCATCCTACCTTTTTATGCGTACCGTGTAAATTTACACCATCAACATTGTTTACAGCAAACAGAGTAGAAGAGGTTCCTTGAATATACAATGTATTTGCCTTTTAAAAATATATACGGTTGAGAAAAAAATATTCTCGTTTATATCTAGAATTCTGCTTGCTGGGTATATCTGGTCTATGTATTCTGACCACTTTGACTAGTATGTCCCCCCTCACCACCACCACTGGAGCAGAAATGTATCTAGACTACACCACAGATTAAAGTCTTTGGGTTCACCCTGCCTCGGAGGCTGTCCACTATTATATCAATATAGATCCTATTAAACCACTAGAGGGGCTATGTCATAATCCCTCAAAGTTCCAGAATGGGGCAAAAATGGCAAACATCTTGGTCAGGGAGAAATCCAAAACCAGTCTAATTGGATTGAATGGCAGTAGAGGCATAGATGATGCACTTCCTCATTTTACTGATGCAGGAAAATAAAAGTAAGGCATGTGATGTATCAGAAATTGTGTAATGAAATTATAGTCAACCTAAAATATTGTGATATAATTATAGATAAAGCGTATAGGAAGAGGATGAACTTTAATGTCCCAAGGGGGAAATGGTCTTAGACACACAGTACTGCTGTATACAAAATAGACACTGTACATTACACACTCAACATAATACATACATTACACATTAGCCTTATCTTACAGCCACAGGGAGGGATGTTGTCTCACCCATATGGGTTTTATACAAATTGTATGTATAAATAGCCTTTAAGATTTACTGAATAAAAATATAAACACAACATGTAAATTGTTGGTCCCATGTTTCATGAGCTGAAATAAAAGATCCCAGTAATGTTCCATATGCAAAAAGAAAAATGCACAAATTTGTTTACATCCCTGCTAGTGAACATTTCTCCTTTGCCAGGATACAGTTCATTTGGAAAGTATTCAGACCTCTTGACTTTTTCAACATTTTGTTACATTAGTCTTATTCTAAAATGGATTCAATAGTTTTCCCCCTCATCAATCTACACACAATACCCCATAATGACAAAGCAAAAACAGGTTTGTTATTTTTTTCTTAAAAATGTACTAATAAATCAAAAATGTTAATATAACATTTACATGAGTATTCACACCCTTTACTCAGTACTTTGTTGAAGCACATTTGGCTGCGATTACAGCCTCGTGTTCTCTTGGGTATGACGCTTACAAGCTTGGCACACTTGTATTTGGGGAGTTTCTCCCATTCCTCTCTGCAGATCCTCTCAAGCTCGGTCGGGTTGTATGGGGAGCATCGCTGCACAGCTATTTTCAGGACTCTCCAGAGATGTTCAATCGGGTTCAAGTCCGGGCTCTGACTGGGCCACTCAAGGACATTCAGAGACTTGTCCCGAAGCCACTCCTGCATTGTCTTGGCTGTGTGCTTAGGGTCGCTGTCCTGTTGGAAGGTGAACGTCCGCCCCATTCTGAGCGCTCTGGAGCAGATTTTCATCAAGGATCTCTCTGTACTTTGCTCCGTTCATCTTTCCCTCGATCCTGACTATTCTCCCAGTCCCTGCCGCTGAAAAACATCCCCACAGCACGATGCTGCCACCACGCTTCACCGTAGGGATGGTGCCAGGTTTCCTCCAGACATGAAGCTTGGCATTCAGGCCAAAGAGTTCAATCTTGGTTTCATCAGACCAGGGTCCTTCAGGTGGCTTTTGCCAAACTTCAAGCGGGCTGTCATGTGCCTTTTACTGAGGAGTGGCTTCTGTCTGGCCACTCTACCATAAAGGCCTGATTGGTGGAGTCCTGCTGGAAGGTTCTCCCATCTCCACAGAGGAACTCTGGGAGAATCCGGTTCTTGGTCACCTCCCTGACCAAGGCCCTTCTCCCCCGATTGCCCAGTTTGGCCAGGCGTCCAGCTCTAGGAAGAGTCTTGCTGGATCCAAATTTTTTCAATTTAAGAACGATGGAGGCCACTGTGTTCTTGGGGATCTTCAATGCTGCAGAAATGTTTTGGTACCCTTCCCCAGATCTGTGCCTCGACACAATCCTGTCTCGGGGCTCTACGGGCAATTCCTTTGACCTCATGGCTTGGTTTTCCCTCTAACATGCACTGTCAACTGTGGGACCTTATATATACACAGGTGTGTGCCTTTCCAAATCATGTCCAATAAATGTAATTTTCCACAGGTGGACTCCAATCAAGTTGTAGAAACATTTTAAGGATGATCAATGAAAACGGGATGCACCTGAGCTCAATTTCGAGTCTCATAACAAAGGTTCTGAATACTTATGTAAATAAAGGTATTTTTGTTTTTTATTTTTTATACATTTTCCCAAAAATCTATAAACCTATTCTCGTTTTGTCATTATGGCGTATTGTGTGTAGATTGATGAGAAAACCATTTTAGAATAAGGCTGTAATGTAAGAATAAGTGGAAAAGGTCAAGGGGTCTGAATACTTTACAAATACACTGTAATCTATCCACCTGAAAGGTGTGGCATATCAAGAAGTTGATTAAACAGCATGATCATTACACTAGTGTACCTTGTGCTGGGGACAATAAAAGGCCACTCTGGCCTCCCGGGTGGCGCAGTGGTCTAGGGCATTGCATCGCAGTGCTAGCTGCGCCACTAGAGTCTCTGGGTTCGCGCCCAGGCTCTGTCGCAGCCGGCCGCGACCTGGAGGTCCGTGGGGTGACGCACAATTGGCCTAGCGTCGTCCGGGTTAGGGAGGGTTTGGCCGGTAGGGATATCCTTGTCTCATCGCGCTCCAGCGACTCCTGTGGCAGGCCGGGCGCAGTGCGCGCTAACCAAGGGGGCCAGGTGCACGGTGTTTCCTCCGACACATTGGTGCGGCTGGCTTCCGGGTTGGAGGCGCGCTGTGTTAAGAAGCAGTGCGGCTTGGTTGGGTTGTGCTTCGGAGGACGCATGGCTTTCGACCTTCGTCTCTCCCGAGCCCGTACGGGAGTTGTAGCGATGAGACAAGATAGTAATTACTAGCGATTGGATACCACGAAAATTGGGGAGAAAAGGGGAGAAAATAAAAATATATAAAAAATATATATAAAAAAAGGCCACTCTAAAATGTGCAGCTTTGAGGGAGCGTGCAAATGGCATGCTGACTGCAGGAATGTCGAACTGAGCTGTTGCCAGAGAATTGAATGTTAATTTCTCTGCCATAAGTCGCCTGCAACGTCATTTTAGAGAATTTGGCAGTATGTCCAACCGGCTTCATTACCGCAGACTGTGTAACCACGCCAGCCCATGACTTCCACATCTGGCTTCTTCACATGCGGGATCGTCTGAGACCAGCCACACAGACCGCTGATTAACCTCACTAGGGTAGGGGGCACTATTTTCACCTCCGGATGAAAAGCGCGCCCAAAGTAAACTGCCTGTTACTCAGGCCCAGAAGCTAGGATATACATATAATAGTAGATTTGGATAGAAAACACTCTAAAGTTTCCAAAACTGTTAAAATAATGTCTGTGAGTATAACAGAACTGATATGGCAGGCAAAACCTGAGAAAAATCCATCCAGGAAGTGTTTGTAGTTTTATATTGAATGCCTATACAGTATCCCATGACTTAGGACTCAAATTGCACTTCCTATGGCTTCCACTAGATGTCAACAGTCTTTAGAAATTGTTTCAGGCTTGTATTCTGAAAAAATGAGGGAGTAAGACTACTCTGAGTGAGTGGACCCTGGAAAGTCCCCAGACCTGTTTTCTGCGCGCGACCGAGAGTGCGCCTTTCTTGTTTTTCTTTTATATTGACGAAGCTATTGAAATATGATTGATTATTATGACTGAAAACAACCTGAGGATTGATTATAAACATCGTTTGACATGTTTCTACGAACTTTACTGATACTATTTGGATTTTTCGTCTGCCTGTTGTGACTGCCTTTGAGCCATTGGATTACTGAACAAAACGCGCCAACAAAACAGAGGTTTTTGGATATAAAGAGGGACTTTATCGAACAAAACAAACATTTATTGTTTAACTGGGAGTCTTGTGAGTGCAACCATATGAAGATCATCAAAGGTAAGTGATTCATTTTATTGCTATTTCTGACTTTCGTGACTAATCTACTTGGCTGGTAACTGTATGTAATGTTTTGTGTGCTGGGCGCTGTCCTCAGATAATCGCATGGTATGCTTTCGCCGTAAAGCCTTTTTGAAATCTGACACAGCGGCTGGATTAACAAGAAGTTAAGCTTTAATTTTATGTATAACATATATTTTCAAGAATGTTAAATATTTGAATTGAGTATTTTTGAATTTTGCGCTCTGCAATTTCACTGGATGTTGGCCAGGTGGGACGCTACCGTCCCATGTACCCTAGAGAGGTTAAACTTGATTTCTGTCTGTAATAAAGCCTTTTTGTGTAGAAAAATTCATTCTGATTGGCTGGGCCTGGCTCCCCAGTAGGTGGGCCTATGCCCTCCCATGCCCACCCATGGCTGCACCCCTACCCAGTCATGTGAATTGCATAGATAAGGGCCTACTGAATTTTATTCAATTGAATGATTTCCTTATATGAACTGAAACTCAGTAAAATCGTTGAAATTGTTGCATGTTGCATTTACAGTGGGGAGAACAAGTATTTGTTACACTGCCGATTTTGCAGGTTTTCCTACTTACAAAGCATGTAGAGGTCTGTAATTTTTATCATAGGTACACTTCAACTGTGAGAGACGGAATCTAAAACAAAAATCCCGAAAATCACATTGTATGATTTTTAAGTAATTAATTAGCATTTTATTGCAAGACATAAGTATTTGATACATCAGAAAAGCAGAACTTAATATTTGGTACTGAATCCTTTGTTTGCAATTACAGAGATCATACGTTTCCTGTAGTTCTTGACCAGGTTTGCACACACTGCAGCAGGGATTTTGGCCCACTCCTCCATACAGACCTTCTCCAGATCCTTCAGGTTTCGGGGCTGTCGCTGGGCAATACGGACTTTCAGCTCCCTCCAAAGATTTTCTATTGGGTTCAGGTCTGGAGACTGGCTAGGCCACTCCAGGACCTTGAGATACTTCTTACGGAGCCACTCCTTAGTTGCCCTGGCTGTGTGTTTCGGGTCGTTGTCATGCTGGAAGACCCAGCCACGACCCATCATCAATGCTCTTACTGAGGGAAGGAGGTTGTTGGCTAAGATCTCGCAATACATGGCCCCATCCATCCTCCCCTCAATACGGTGCACTCGTCCTGTCCCCTTTGCAGAAAAGCATCCCCAAAGAATGATGTTTCCACCTCCATGCTTCACGGTTGGGATGGTGTTCTTGGGGTTGTACTCATCCTTCTTCTTCCTCCAAACACGGCGAGTGGAGTTTAGACCAAAAAGCTCTATTTTTGAATCATCAGACCACATGACCTTCTCCCATTCCTCCTCTGGATCATCCAGATGGTCATTGGCAAACTTCAGACGGGCCTGGACATGCGCCTGCTTGAGCAGGGGGACCTTGTGTGCGCTGCAGGATTTTAATCCATGACGGCGTAGTGTGTTACTAATGGTTTTCTTTGAGACTGTGGTCCCAGCTCTCTTCAGGTCATTGACCAGGTCCTGCCGTGTAGTTCTGGGCTGATCCCTCACCTTCCTCATGATCATTGATGCCCCACGAGGTGAGATCTTGCATGGAGCCCCAGACCGAGGGTGATTGACCATCATCTTGAACTTCTTCTATTTTCTTCTATTTTCTAATAATTGCGCCAACAGTTGTTGCCTTCTCACCAAGCTGCTTGCCTATTGTCCTGTAGCCCATCCCAGCCTTGTGCAGGTCTACAATTTTATCCCTGATGTCCTTACACAGCTCTCTGGTCTTGGCCATTGTGGAGAGGTTGGAGTCTGTTTGATTGAGTGTGTGGACAGGTGTCTTTTATACAGGTAACGAGTTCAAACAGGTGCAGTTAATACAGGTAATGAGTGGAGAACAGGAGGGCTTCTTAAAGAAAACCTAACAGGTCTGTGAGAGCCGGAATTCTTACTGGTTGGTAGGTGATCAAATACTTATGTCATGCAATAAAATGCAAATTAATTACTTAAAAATCATACAATGTAATTTTCTGGATTTTTGTTTTAGATTCCGTTTCTCACAGTTGAAGTGTACCTATGATAAAAATTACAGACCTCTACATGCTTTGTAAGTAGGAAAACCTGCAAAATCGGCAGTGTATCAAATACTTGTTCTCCCCACTGTATATATTTTTTCAGTATATTTAGCTTTTAAGAATCAGTATGTTACAGGAATCAACTCATCCGTGACAAATATGTCTTGAGTGTATTGTAACCGCCAGAGCACTCTGTTACCGGGTAAACTGTCCACTTAAGTTTCATACACACCTTCTTTCCCCTGCCCCTTTTCAGCTTTATCTGCGTTGAATTTCCGTGTTTTGGACACACACAACACACACACACACACATACACAACACACACACACGTGTGAGTAAAGGTCCCTAATTGAGTTAAAACAGATTTCTGGTGATGCCATTAGTGGAACCGTAACCTCTGCAGAATCACACAGAAGGTAAACATCATCCACAGCCTCTCTCCTACGGCATCAAATGCTACTTAAAGAAGTTACTTCTGCTTTATACAGTCTTAAATTAACTGGATTACTTGCCTTGTTCTGGCTGGACTACATCACTGCCTTTAGTTGAGGAGGAGAAGACAAGAGAAAAGTTGAGTTTTGCATTCTGATACACAGACCATATACTTATTTGTTGTGTTCACTTCTGGATGACAATGAAAAGGATGCTAAGTGGTAGAATTCCAGTCGAATGACACTGTCTTACATTCTGTCACAGAGACTCATTAGGGAATTCTCCTTAGATGGGGGGCTGGTTTTGTGGCTGTTGGACTTCCTGAGCCAGAGGTCACAGTGTGTCAAAGTAGGTCCCCACGTGTGGGACATGCGCACCACCAACACAGGCTCTCCTCAGGGATGTGTTTTGTCACCCCTCCTGTAATCTTATACACTAATAGTTGTACTAGTTCCCATCCTGACAGACACCTCGATAAGTTCTCTGATGACACTGCCTTGATCAGCCTGTTGCATGATAACAAGGAACAACATGGCCCGGTCCTTTGTAGAGTGGTGTGACGAATTACACTTGGTCCTCAATACCATGGACTTCAGGAAGCATACAACACCTACCTCTGCAACATCTATCACAGGTCAGAACACAGAGATTGTAGAGGAAAACAATATATGGGTGTCCTCTTGGACAATAAGCTTCAGTGGAATAAATGTACAGAGACCTGATCTACAAAAAGAGTCAACAGAGACTGTACTTTCTCAAAATCTGGGATCTTTTAATGTAGACTTTACTATACTGACTCTGTTTTACAAATCTTTCATTAGGAGTATTTTAACTTTTTGTATTGTTTGTTGGTTTGGCAATGCCACTGTCAGCCAGAGAAATTTGCTGAGAAGGATTATCACCACAACAAGCAATGTACTTGGAGTCACACAGACAGGCCTGAATTAGATTTTTAAGGTCAGGGCCCTCCGCAAGGCAGCAAATTATTTTAGAGACAAGCCAACCCCTGTAGCCGCACTTTGAACTAGCCCCCTCTGGGTGCAGGTATAGGGCACCCCTCGGCAGGAAAAAAACAACTAGACAATCATTTGTGCCAGGTGTAATATCCCTCCTAAATAGCTTGGGCTAATGTTCCTATCGACCCAGTAAGGCCAGCAAGCTAGTCTCTTTTTATTGGTATGTAACTTATGAAAGTTGTATTGTCAATTTGTTTTGTATTTAAACGCCACTTTAAACATGTACATGACACTGCAACAACATTTCCCCATGGGGACAGTAATGTCAGTAAAGTAGGTACTGTAGGAATTTGTTCCAACTAGGCACCACACCAGATCAACTGAGCTAATTGATCAGTTCAGTGATTGCCTCAATTCAACACACCTGGTCTTCTAGGTGGTTAAATCAAAAACATGAAGTGCCTGCGGCCCTCCAGGACCAGGGTTTGTCTACCCCTGCAGTAGATGAATACTGTAAGCTCTAAAAGACACAAAACCTGCAAAGGTCTTGAGACGTTCTGAAACAATCCACATCTCTAAACTGGTAACAGTCATATCAAACAAAACAACATGGAAACAGTTCTCAGAACTGAAAGTGTACTGAATGACAACCACGGAGTAAATCAAATGGAGCAGAAGATTGTGAAATAATTGGCTTTTCAACAGTACAAACTAGCAAGGGGAGACAGTGACAATCTTTATCCACAGTGTTACCTCTATTGGTGACATTTTGACATGAAAAATGCATAGATGTAAAGATAAACCAAAACCAAGCAGGTTATTTCAAATACTCATCACAAGTACATCATTTAGGCACCACACCAATCTCATTATTGTCCCCATGGGGACATTTTGTTGCAGTGTCATGTACACGTTTAAAGTGGCGTTTTAAATACAAATGGGACAGCAGGGTAGCCTAGTGGTTAGAGCGTTGGGCTAGTAACCGAAAGGTTGCAAGTTCGAATCCCCAAGTTACAAATCTGTCATTCTGCGCCTGAACAAGGCATTTAACCCACTGTAGGCCGTCATTGAAAATAAGAATTTGTTCTTAAATGACTTGCCTAGTTAAATAAAGGTAAAATAAATTTAAAGCAGATTCCAACTGCATAATACACATATATTTGCCAGCCCACACACTAACTTTAAACTCACATTAGTAATCACCTTCTCATACTGTATGTAGCCGTCACTAAAACATGTTCTTCAAATAAATGCCTCCAATAATAATATGAGAAACACGTTTCTGGCAACATCTCCACATATCTGCATTGTCAAAATGGCCCCATAGAAGTACAATGTTAAAGGTGTGTTAGTGTTACTACCTGTGTTAGTGGGATTGTTATGGTTTTGTTTTCACTGGAATCCGAATGTTCTACCATTTTTCGGAACCAGTGAGTATGAAGAATTGAGACAGGAAGAGACAGAGAATTATCCTACCTTTCTTTTTCTTCCACACCAAAAGTCCTGAGGAATAAAAAAAATGGATCTGTAGCTTATGTGTTCGGTTTAACAAAGTGAGAAATAACCCCTCTTAAAGTACAAGTCTGTGTATTAACCATTTGGTCAAATATTGAGTATGACTTCACCCACATTTACATGTTTAAGCTGCAATAAGAAGACATCATTTCTGAGAGCACCAATAAACAACCTGCATACAGTACCTGCACCAGGCCCACTTCAAATCAATGTGAAAGTAACCAGTGAATTAAACAGATGACGACGAATGCAAACTATGCTCGATAAATACTACACATGCGTTGAAATAAAAGCCATACATCAAAGGACTTACCCAGGCCTACAATCAACAAGGATGCATGAAGACAAAAAAAACTAAAAGAATTACGAAAATCACAAAATCTACACATGCTTTTTTAAAGGAACCTAAGGCTGCGTCCGTGATTCAGCACCGCCTCAGGACAGCGCCTCAGGACAGGTAGGCATAGAGGAGCTCCGTGGCGTGGTGCTGAATGGACAGCGCCTCTGTCTAGTAGACAGCTATATCAGGATTTAGTTTGTGGGCAGTTAGACATTTTTTGGGCATGGTTAGGTAGCCTACAATGTGTATATGAAAATCATAACTGACACGCAGAACTTTAGAAATGGTAGTTATAACTGTAAATAGGCTCTCCAGATGAAAAAGGTTGCCGACCCCCGAGACTATAGTCACCTTTGTCAAACGGCGCATACAGTGTAGATCTATAATGACTTCCCACCAACGGTCTTTGTAGAAATTGGGAAGAGCACAAGACAATGTTGGTGGGAAGTCATTAGTGTCTTCAACGACACAGTAGGAGAGAACACGAACAGACTAAAAACCATAAGTAGCCTAGCTTTCTAAAACAAACAGGACATGTATTTTGGGGAAGTTGTTTCAGTTGTGTTTAGTTTTATAACAAAACATGAAACCAAAATGGCACTAGCCTACTGGGCCGAATGAATGAAGATACCAATTAGGCTACAGCTATCACAACCTATATTTTAATAGCAAAGAAATTGCTTTTGGTTTTGAATGGTCACCAAATAGGAGGACTCCCCCACCTCCCAATTCTCAGGCTATCAGATTACAACAAGGTTAACAAGGCCGAGTTCAAATGTCGACATCAAATTCAAAGTAATTGGCGACCAGCCTAAACTGCTGACCGGCAAAACAAACTGGTACTCTCTGTTCTCTGGTTTCTAAAAGTGAAAGAAGAGGCACCATGCTGGCAGCTGCTCTCCAAGCCATGCCAATGACTTTAGTCTACTTTTTTAGTCTACTTTAAATGATTGTTCTTGAGTGACTGCCAGACCCTGCTATACCCAATGGATGCCCTGTAACGACTCTCCTCCTCCTCTTCATCCGAAGAGGAGGAGCAGGGATTAAACCAAGGTGCAGCGGGTTGTGAATACATATAGATTTATTTGCTGACGAAGACGAACACAAAAACTTATACTTGCATAAACTACAAAACAACAAACGACGTTAAACAGACCTGAACTGGTGAACATAAAAAACAATGCACTCATGAACAGGAAAGAACGAACGAGAGACGAGACAGTACCGTGTGGTGCAATAAACACAGACACAGCGACAACCACCCACGACAAACAATGTGAAACAACCTCCCTATGTATGTCTCTCAATCAGAGGAAAACGAAAACACCTGCCTCTGATTGAGAGCCATACAAGGTCAATTAAACCTGACACTTAACATAGAACAAACACAGACTGCCCACCCATCTCACGTCCTGACCCACTAAACACAACAATACAAAAGGAAAACAAGGTCAGGAACGTGACAGAACCCTCCCCTTAAGGTGCGAACTCCGGACGCACCATAAAAAAAAGTCTAGGGGAGGGTCTGGGTGGGCATCTGTCCGCGGCGGCGGCTCTGGCGCAGGACGTGGATCCCATCCCACCATAATAAATCCCCGCTTCTGTGGCCTCCTCAAGGTGGCGACCCTCGCCACCGACCTTGGACTGGGAACCCTAGACATGGGTCCCGCTGGATTTAGGGGCAGCCCCGGACTGAGGGACGGCAGCTCCGGACTGAGGGACAACACCGGACTGGCTGGCGGATCCTGGCTGGCTGGCTCTGGCGGATCCTGGCTAGCTGGCTCTGGCTGGTCCTGGCTGGACGGCTCTGGCTGGTCCTGGCTGGACGGCTCTGGCTGGTCCTGGCTGGCGGAAAGCTCTGGCTGGTCCTGGCTGGCGGAAGGCTCTGGCTGATCCGGTCTGGCGGAAGGCTCTGGCTGATCCGGTCTGGCGGAAGGCTCTGGCTGATCCGGTCTGGCGGAAGGCTCTGGCTGATCCGGTCTGGCGGAAGGCTCTGGCTGATCCGGTCTGGCGGAAGGCTCTGGCTGATCCGGTCTGGCGGAAGGCTCTGGCTGATCCGGTCTGGCGGAAGGCTCTAGCGGCTCCTGTCTGGCGGACGGCTCTGTAGGCTCTTTGCAGGCTCATGGCAGACGGGCGGCTTTGCAGGCTCATGACAGACGGGCAGCTTTGCAGGCTCATGACAGACGGGCAGTTCAGGCGCCGTTGGGCAGACGGACAGTTCAGGCGCCGCTGGGCAGACGGGCAGTTCAGGCGCCGCTGGGCAGATGGGCAGTTCAGGCGCCGCTGGGCAGATGGGCACACCTGTAGGGAGGAGACGGAGAGACAGCCTGGTGCGTGGGGCTGCCACAGGACCCACCAGGCTGGAGAGACCTACAGGAGGCTTGATGTTACGAGGCACCTGAAGGACCGGGCTGTGGGGGAGTACTGGAGCTCTGGTGCGCAGCCTTGGCACCACTCCCCCAGGCTGGAATACTACACCAGCCCGTACCCTCCAGAGTGCAGGCACAGGTTGAACCGGGCTGTGGATGAGCACTGGAGATCTAGTGCCTACTACGCGCACTTCTCTCTTAGGCTCCACTACCACATTTGCCCGGTACGAGCGGAGCGTAGGCATAGGACGCACTGCACCCTCCCAGCGCTCCGGAGACACAGCACGCAGAGCCGGCGCAGGATACCCTGGACCGAAACTGCGTACCGGAGACCAGACGCGCTGAGCAGGCACAATATGCCCCGGCTGGATGCCCACACTCACATGACACTTTCGGGGGGCTGCTCTATAGCGCACCGGGCTATGGGCACGCACTGGCGACACCGTGCGCTTAACCGCATAACACGGTGCCTGACCAGTGACGCGATGCTTATAATAAGCACGAGGAGTGCGCTCAGGTCTGCTACCTGGCTTAGCCACACTCCTCTCTAGCCCCCCCCAAAAAACATTTCTGGGGTTGCCTCTCGTACCTGTCCCGCTGCCGTGCTGCCTCCTCATATCGCCGCCGCTCAGCTTTCGCTTCCTCCAGCTCAGCTTTGGGGCGGCGATACTCCCCAGCCTGTGCCCAGGGTCCTTCTCCGTTCAACTCGTCCTCCCAAGTCCACAAGTCCTGGGATTTCTGCGGTTGCTGTCCTTTTCCCCGCTGCTTGGTTCTGGTAATTTGGTGGGTGGTTCTGTAACGACTCTCCTCCTCCTCTTCATCCGAAGAGGAGGAGCAGGGATTAAACCAAGGTGCAGCGGGTTGTGAATACATATAGATTTATTTGCTGACGAAGACGAACACAAAAACTTATACTTGCATAAACTACAAAACAACAAACGACGTTAAACAGACCTGAACTGGTGAACATAAAAAACAATGCACTCATGAACAGGAAAGAACGAACGAGAGACGAGACAGTACCGTGTGGTGCAATAAACACAGACACAGCGACAACCACCCACGACAAACAATGTGAAACAACCTCCCTATGTATGTCTCTCAATCAGAGGAAAACGAAAACACCTGCCTCTGATTGAGAGCCATACAAGGTCAATTAAACCTGACACTTAACATAGAACAAACACAGACTGCCCACCCATCTCACGTCCTGACCCACTAAACACAACAATACAAAAGGAAAACAAGGTCAGGAACGTGACATGCCCCCAGGGTTGGGAGTGACTGATTACATGTAACCTACCCAACCATGGAAACACCATCATTCTTATGGTAAAGCTACACACAGCCAAAATGAACCATCCTTTTATGGACCTGCAGATAGGCCTTAGGCACAGTCACATATTATAGTTATAGTGGATGGTTCGATATGGTATCGAAAATGTAGCATACTGGTGCGACTAGGGGAGAATAACAATGGCATACTCCTTGCATCCTCTCTCCTACTTCTCAAAACCCAGTGGATGAGAAAGCCAGAGGTCCCTCCCCTCTGACGTTCTCCTCCAATGGGGTTTGAGAAGGAAGCGAGGAGAGAAGATGCAAGGAGTAAACAATTCAGATTCTACCCATTACTTATTATTAGCAGTTTTCTAACATGATGTTTTATTGACTTGTGTGTGTTGTGATGTACTTCAAGCACGCCGCGATGGTGGGAAGTATTTCCATAAAGTTCAGCTTTCCCCAACTTTAGTCCCGCCCTGTTCACAACCCTCGTCCATGCTACCAACTGTCCCCCACACACTTTGCTTCTCTTCCATTGGAAATGAATGGCTTTCCGTGGTTTCATCACCCATATCGTCTTCAGAGAGGCACTGTGAGCCTTTTCTTTAAAGTCATGTTTGTAGTTTGTTTGTAACAACAGTTGTATAGTATGTTGACTGTGGCTATGTATTCATATGTATAGGTTAACACAAAGTAATTACCATTCATTTAAATTATTAATTCAGATTAGGATCATCCATACTGTGCCCGGTCCAAATTGGTGCCTCCCTGTGACACATTATGAAGACTGTGCCCTACAGCAGGTGGTGCATCTAACCCCTTGTCTTGACTGTAGCAGTAGCCTGAACAGTACTGTAAATACAGGTAGACCAGGTATCCCCTTCAGGGGGTATAGCTCACTGTTGTTGCTGCTGTTATGTCAATCTGTGCTTCAGAACTATGTACATGTACAGTGCTCTGTTACTATAGATGTGCTGTTCTTACCTGTTAAGACGATGACAACAATGGTAACGACAACCAAAGCAACAACAGCACCGATATTGAAAGGCTCTGAAATGAAAACACATTTTGTATTGATACTTTGACAGGAGTTGATCAGGAATTAAACATAGTGCCGCACTCAAAATGTCCTACAACACTAGCAGTGTGTCACGACTTCCGTCAAAGTTGGTCCCTCTCCTTGTTCGGGCGGCGTTCGGCGGTCGACGTCACCGGCTTTCTAGTCGCCACCAATCCATGTTTAATTTCCGTTTGGTTTTGTCTTCATTATACACACCTGATTTCTATTCCATTAATTATGTTCCTTATTTAACCCTCTGGCTTCCCTCTCTGTTTTGTGCGTTATTGTTTGTCATGTGGGTTCTTGTTGTTCGTGCTTTTGTTGATTGTATACGTTCCTTGTTGGAATCTTACCTTTGATTGAGTAAATCTTGGATTATTACTCAGAACTGTGTCCTGCGCCTGACTCTGCATTTATTCAATTTTACCAACGGCCTCACACAGTGTTACTAACATATCAATACATAAGACTGTAACACACTTATGAGTGTCCACTCACCTGGACCAAACACCTCTCCAACTGGCTCACTGACTTCCTCACTAACAGAGTTATTCAGCTTGCAGATGTACTTGTAACTGTTGGTTGATTTGCCAGTGTCGCTCTTAGAGACAATCAGCTGTTTTCCTATGACCTCCCATGCTCTCTCTCCCACTTTCCAGCTGTAGGTGACTGGTTCAGCATCAGTGGTGTCGCCTTCACAGGTCAGAGTGCAGGAGGTTTTGTCTGGGTTACAGGAAGAAGTGATTGTGGGTTTGGGGACTGCCTCTGTAAATGGAGGAAAGAAACAGGAATAATTTAGGAAAATGCTTGTGAGGCAATGCACAACCTGCTGTTTCTACATAACTGCAACGCAACTGTTGTGTTATATAGACTGGGTTACAGAAATAAGTGACTGTGGGTTTTGTGACTGCCTCTGTAAATAGAGGAAAGAAACAGGAATAATTTAGGAATATGCTTGTGAGGCACTCCAATACATAACCTGCTGTTTCCACATGACCACACACTAGCAGTGTTACTGACATATCAATACATAAGATTGTAACACACTTATGAGGCGGCAGGGTAGCATAGCGGTTAGAGTGTTGGACTAGGAACTGAAAGGTTGCAAGGTCGAATCCCTGAGCTGACAAGGTAAAAATCTGTCGTTCTGCCCCTGAACAAGGCAGTTAACCCACTGTTCCTAGGCTGTCATTGAAAATAAGAATTTGTTCTTAACTGACTTGCCTAGTTAAATAAAGGATGAAATATATGAGTGTCCACTCACCTGGACCAAACACCTCTCCAACTGGCTCACTGACTTCCTCACTAACAGCATTCTTCAGCTTGCAGGTGTACTTGTAACCATTGGCTGATTTGCCAGTGTTGCTCTTAGAGACATTCATCTGTTTGTCTACAACCTCCCACGCCCCCTCCCCCACTTTCCAGCTGTAGGTGACTGGTTCAGCATCAGTGGTGTCACCTTCACAGGTCAGAGTGCAGGAGGTTTTGTTGGCGTTACAGGAAGAAGTAATTGTGGGTTTGGGGACTGCCTCTGTAAATAGAGGAAAGAAACAGGAATCATTTGGGAAAATGCTTGTGAGGCACTACAATACATAACCTGCTGTTTCTACATGACCACACATACACAGACACAGACACGCACAGAAACACTTACTGATAACAGATAGTTTATATGTCTTGTCAAGCAGTTTGCTGTTGAACTCCACAGAATAAACTCCACTGTCTGTTTTCATCAATCCACTGATTCTCAGCTCTGCAGTAGTCTGGTTCAGGGTTGTACGCTCTTTGAAGGCTCCATAGATGTCCAGACCACCAAAATCCTTGTCCCACTCTGCCACCTTGTCCTTCCCATGCTTCCATAGGATGCTTGTGATGGAGTGTGGCACTGTGGACTTGTCTGGTTTCAACACCAGCTCACCTCCCACTTTATGATAAAGATCCTCTGGAGAAGCAGACATTTCATACATGTATCAGAGTATCAATGTATCCAGGGTAATACATTATGGTTAGGGTATAAATATGTAGTCCTAACCCTATTGGCATTGAACTGACATTATTATCAACCTTTACTGTTTATATCTAGAATTCTGCTTGATGGGTGTATCTGGTCTATGTAGTCTGGCCACTTTGACTAGTATGTCCCCCCTCACCACCACCACTGGAGCAGAAATGTATCTAGACTACACTACAGATTAAAAAGTCTTTGTCTACACCCTGTTCACTATCATATCACTAGCTAGGTTTCCATCCAATCTGCGACAGATTTTCATGATATTATTCTAAAATCTGCATAAAACAATAATCACATTTTCCCACCAGAGATATGTTTCCATCAGACTGACTTTTTGATGGTAAAAGTCTTTGAGTGATGAGGTAGTGTACATAGCCCTCCATACCTCTCTGATTCAGAGGGGTTGGGTTAAATGCGGAAGACACATTTCAGTTGAATACATTCAGTTGTACAACTGACTAGGTATCCCCCTTCCCTTTCACTTTACATAAAAATAACTTTTGCAGATAAATTCCCATGTACCAAATGAAAAATACAAATTTAAATGGGTTCCATCGCATTTTCAACTCTACTGATGGTTTGTCACAAATTGCTACGTTATATAGACTGTTGTGTTATATCGACTATTGTGCATTATATAGACTGTTGTGCGGTATATAGACTGTTGTGCGGTATACAAACTGTTGCGGTATAAAGACTGTTGCAGTATAAAGACTGCTGTCTGTTGTGTTATATAGACTGCTGTGTTATATAGACTGTTGTGGGTTATATTTTTTATATTATTTCACCTTTATTTAACCAAGTAGGCCAGTTGAAAACAAGTTCTCATTTACAACTGCGACCTGGCCAAGATAAAGCAAAGCAGTGCGAAAAAAATCAACAACACAGAGTTACACATGGAATAAACAAACGTACAGTCAATAACACAATAGAAAAATCTGTATACAGTGTGTGCAAATAAAGCATGGAGGTAAGGCAATAAATAGGCCAATAGTGGCGAAGTAATTACAATTTAGCAATTTACACTGGAGTGATAGATGTGCAGATGAGGATGTGCAAGTAGAAATACTGGTGTGCAAAAGAGCAGAAAAATAAAAACAAATATGGGGATGAGATAGGTAGTTTGTTGGATGGGCTATTTACAGATGGGCTGTGTACAGCTGCAGTGATCGGTAAGCTGCTCTGACAGCTGACGCTTAAAGTTAGTGAGGGAGATATAAGTCTCCAACTTCATTGATTTTTGCAATTCGTTCCAGTCATAGGCAGCAGAGAACTGGAAGGAAAGGCGGCCAAAGTAGGTGTTGGCTTTGGGGATGACCAGTGACATATACAGTGGGGAGAACAAGTATTTGATAGACTGCCGATTTTGCAGGTTTTCCTACTTACAAAGCATGTAGATGTCTGTAATTTTTATCATAGGTACACTTCAACTGTGAGAGACGGAATCTAAAACAAAAATCCAGAAAATCACATTGTATGATTTTTAAGTAATTCATTTGCATTTTATTGCATGACATAAGTATTTGATCACCTACCAACCAGTAAGAATTCCGTCTCTCACAGACCTGTTCGTTTTTCTTTAAGAAGCCCTCCTGTTCTCCACTCATTACCTGTATTAACTGCACCTGTTTGAACCCGTTACCTGTATAAAAGACACCTGTCCACACACTCAATCAAACAGACTCCAACCTCTCCACAATGGCCAAGACCAGAGAGCTGTGTAAGGACATCAGGGATAAAATTGTAGACCTGCACAAGGCTGGGATGGGCTACAGGACAATAGGCAAGCAGCTTGTTGAGAAGGCAAAAACAGAAACAGCGAAACAGGCCCCTATCTCTCTTACTATATGTAGCCCACATATCTGATGCTGTCTGGACAGAAATAGTATGACATGCCATACTCTTTTTGTCCAGACAGCATCAGATACATTGTTTACACATACAGAGACAGAGGGGCGCTGTTTCGCTCGCTCGGATTCTTTATCTGAGATTGATGGCTCTTTCTTTCGGCGTGCGTCTCAGTCAAATAAATGATAAATATTTCAATATTTTATTTGGATGGGCCCCCCTAAGGCTCGCTCATAACGCCGGGCCTGCCATGATCACGCAGACCCTTCTGTAGGTTTTAGCCTTGGTTAGGCCAGGATTCAACATCTGATAACTTCCTGAAGTTGGCTCTGTGTGTAGCTAAACGGAAAATGAAGGGTGCGGTCCGTAACGTAAACCACATAGACGTCGTTTAAAACCATTCTTCAATATGAAGAGCGTGTTTAGGCTATGTCCATCACTCCATAATGTCGTTTATGATTTCAGATTGCCATGTTTCTTATTTTCTTTGATATGAATCCCACTCGGCGGCTGCAGCGCAGTGTTCATAAGGCGCGTGATCTAACATATTGTATTGTTCATTGTTCACCCACTGTTCTTGATAATCAAATATTATGATGTGATGTTGTAGACTAGGCTATACAACTAGCACACAATAGCAAACAAGTAGCCTAACAAATATTAGGTAGGCCAAACGCTACGTTCGGCCCGCCAGTCGATTCAACTTACCTTCGGAGACCACCGTTCGCACCAGATAAAGCCAGAAGCACAATCTGATAAGTGTTAGTTTAGACATCTTTGTTAGTTCGTTCGTTTATTTATATAATAAATAAAAGTAAGTTCAAATGAGATATGCTAAAACAGTGTGACGTTCATAACCTAGCCTACCGAGGCTGTGAAAGTGAAAGTAAAATGTGGATTTTAGTTCCTCCCTCTTCCTTCCTCTGAAGTCATGACCACTTGGTTGAAAATAACGTTCCATTTGACTTGTAAATCATGTTTAATAGCTGAAATACAATCACACTGTATACCAACACATTGCATTATGTTGATATGCTATAATAACTTTAATTGAAAAAAAAAAAATCTAACCACGTCTGGAATATTCCTTTATAATTTATAATTGATAGGATCACTGTGCTATAATGTAACAAAAGTTGTCAATGCTGTAATATTCAAAGTTAACTTAATAACTATAGTTCATTTAATTTTCCTCCTGTCCACTGAGTCTGAGGGCTTTTGATTCACCAGCCTATAACCATTGACCTATAGGCCTACTGTATGAGACATACACACAAACATTCACACAGACATATTTTCCTCAAAATATAATACATGTTTCCCATCTTGTTGTATGGATCAACATCTCATTATAATTCACATTATTCAAAGTTTATAAAAATGATAGTAGCCTAGGCTAAACATGACAGCACATACAGGATAATAACATGATACATAATAACTCCAAATATATAGATAAAGAGAGATGAGTTTACTGAAGAGAAACAAACCTTCCCTGTACAGAATCTAAATATTTATCAAACAAACCATATATTCAATAAATGCATTTTAACTGGTTTCCTCTAGTACAGACTCTGTAGCTGTACTGGTCTCTGTTGGTACAGAGGATTTACCTATACATCCCTATGTAGTAGACAGTATCTGAGCTACTCTCTATTGCTGTACATGCTGTATCTGAGCTGGTGTCTACTGGTCCAGAGGGTGCAACTGAACTGTAGTTTACTGGAGTAGATAGTGTACCTAAATGCTGTGGCTCTGAGACCAGCTGACAATCCTGGACTGCTTCTATCAGGAGTGTCTGTACTGTCTGACACTGAGTTAGTGGGTCTCCTCAGACCTGATAGGTCAGGTGTTCCTCCCTCTCTGTCTACCTGACCACTGCTCCTCTAGGTTTCCATTGTTTTCACTTGTTTTCCTTGTTCTACACCCATCTGATAGCCATGATAGTGTCTTATAGATCAGGGTTTTCCAAATGTTTTCACTCGGGCCCCCCTTGGGTCTTGATGTATGGGAATTCAGGATGGAGGTGTTTGTTTGGGAGGAGTTAGGTTCTTTCACCTCTATCTCTGATGCTCCATATTTGTTCTTTCTCTGAGGGGTTGGTGGAGACCTCTGACCGTCAGTCTGGCTGTTGAGTGTGGCTCTGCTGGATTCCTCCTCTTCCTTCCCTTCATCCTGTGTTTTCTCTTCCTTCCCCTCTCCATCTCTTCTAGCCTCTTCATCTCGTCTTCCCTCGTTCTCTTCATCTCCCCCTGTCTCTGCATCATAATCTCAGACCATTGCCTTATGTGACTCCTGGTCAGATCCATTCCCATAATCCTCTGTCCCCCACAGTGTATCCTGATTGTGGTTCAGGCTGTATCCATCTCTGGGCTTTGGAAGGGGTCAGATGAGCCCGTGACATAGCCTCCTCCCCTCCCTTACTCTCTTCCCTCTCTCTTTCCCCCTCTCCGTTTCCAGATACCTTAGTCAGTGTCCTCACTTGAGATCTATGCAGGAAGGCATTGGAATTCCAGCCCTGATTCTGGTCATTTCGTTTGAGCGTGTTATTACTCACAACATCACCTGTGTTATTAGTAGATCCTGCCTCATCTAGTAATGGCTGCTTCTCTCCCTCACTCTCTCTGGTTATCACAGCCTTGCTGGTGTGGGTAATCTGGTTATACTGAACAAAAAGGGGTAAAGGGGAAAGGGGGATACCTAGTCAGTTGTACAACTGAATACATTCAACTGAAATGTGTCTTCCGCATTTAATCGACATCCACGTGTTCGGTGCCTGGGGAACAGTGGGTAAACTGCCTTGCTCAGGGGCAGGACGTCATACGGCCCAAGGAGGTGTGGTATATGGTTAGTATACCATGACTAAGGGCTGTTCTTATGCACGACGCAACACAAACCCCGAGGTGACTTATTTCTATTATAAACTGGTTACCAACGTAATTAGAGCAGTAAAAATGAATGTTTTTTCATACCCGTGGTATACGATCTGATATACCATGGCTTTCAGCCAATCAGCATCCTGTTCTTTGTCCTGCTCTGGATATCATTCAACCTATCATACCTAGAGAACCAGGTATGTTGGAGCATATGAAAGTCTATTTCAGAAAAACACTTTCCCATTCTTACTTTCTAAATCTGAATATTTTGTTTACCTGGAATCATTATTTGATCTTGAGATAGCTAGAGATACAATTGTTGATATGAAAAATACATTTCCATCAAACTCCGAGGAGACTCAAATACAGAAACAGTTGGGGATGGTCAGTTGGACAAAAACATATGTTGTTGATGTCGCCCATATCTGCTTATACTATCTATCTTGTTTAGCTGTGGCCTTTCAGTCGTTGCTGTTGTAGGTCTGTGTGATCTCACTGACTGGTTTCTGGCCTTACAGGTGTAGCTGTCTGTCTGACTCTAGGGCTTTGATGTTGTAGTGCTGTCCAGTCTGCTCCTGGCTCCACATCTCCCCCTGGTGTTTAGACCAAGACCAGCAGTACACCACCAGCGGACCCTTAGCACTGCAGTGAACAGTTACCATAGTACCGTTCAATTTACAGGTGACGTCAGGTTGTGATTCTGTGTCTGTGGATGGAAATGGATGAGTATGTCACATAGCAGAGGACACGTGGTGGTGCGCACACACACACACTCTCTCGCTCTTTCTTTACAATCTGTTTGTGCTCTCTGTCTTTCTTTCACTCTTTCTCATTCTTTACAATCTGTTTGTGTTCTCTGTTTCTCTCTCTCTTTTAATCTCCATTAGGCTGTGTTTAAAAACAGGTTTAGTTGGAGTTACAGAAATAAGTCATTGTGGTTTAGGGACTGCCTCTGTAAATCCAGGAGATAGACAAAGCTGTGAAAAATTCTTGTGAAGCAAGCAAAGGAACCAACATGCACACACACGCATACCGTACACACATACACACACGCTTACTGATAAGATAGTGTATATGTCTTGTCAAGCAGTATGCTGTTGAACTGTTTTCGTCAAGCCACTGATTCTCAGCTCTCCAGTAGCCTGATCCATGGTTGTGCGGCTTTCGAAGGCACCGTAGGTGTACAGCCCAAAATCCTTGTCCTACTCTGCCGCCTTGTTCAAGCCATGCTTCCATAGGATGCATATGATGGGGTCAGGTATAGTGGACTTGTCCGGAGTCAACACAAGAAACTCTCCCACTTTTCTGTAGAAGCTGTTCATCTGGAAAACCAGGCATCATATACGTGAAAGTGAACTAGTTAACACTCTAAATGGGCCTACATAGCCCTATTGACAATAAACGTGATACAGTTGAAGTCGGAAGTTTGCATACACTTAGGTTGGAGTCATTAAAACTCGTTTTTCAACCACTCCACAAATGTCTTGTTAACAAACTATAGTTTTGGCAAGTCGGTTAGGTCATCTACTTTGTGCATGACACAAGTAATTTTTCCAACAATTGTTTACAGATTATTTCACTTATAATTCACTGTATCACAATTCCAGCGGGTCAGAAGATTACATACACCGAGTTGACTGTGCCTTTAAACAGCTTGGACAATTCCAGAAAATTATGTCATGGCTTTAGAAGCTTCTGATAGGCTAATTGACATCATTTGAGTCAATTGGAGGTGTACCTGTGGATGTATTTCAAGGCCTACCTTCAAACTCAGTGCCTCTTTGCTTACCATCATGAGAAAATCAAAAGAAATCAGCCAAGACCTCAGAAAAAATTATAGACCTCCACAACTGGTTCATCCTTGGGAGCAATTTCCAAATGCCTGAATGTACCACGTTCATCTGTACAAACAATAGTACGCAAGTATAAACACCATAGGACCACGCAGCCGTCATACCGCTCAGGAAGAAGACGCGTTCAGTCTCCTAGAGATGAACGTACTTTGGTGCGAAAAGTGCAAATCTATCCCAGAACAGCAGCAAAGGACCTTGTGAAGATACTGGAGGAAACAAGTACAAAAGTATCTATATCCACAGTAAAACGAGTCCTATATCGACATAACCTGAAAGGCCACTCAGCAAGGAAGAAGCTACTGCTCCAAAACCGCCATAAATAAGCCAGACTACGGCTGGACATGGGGACAAAGGTCGTACTTTTTGGAGAAATGTCCTCTGGTCTGATGAAACAAAAATAGAACTGTTTGGACATAATGACAATTGTTATGTTTGGAGGAAAAAGGGAGAGGCTTGCAAGCCAAAGAACACCATCCGAACCGTGAAGCACGGGGGTGGCAGCATCATGTTGTGGGGGTGCTTTGCTGGAGGAGGGACTGGTGCACTTCACAAAATAGATGGCATCATGAGGGAGGAAAACTATGTGGATATATTGACGCAACATCTCAAGACATCAGTCAGGAAGTTAAAGCTTGGTCGCAAATGGGTCTTCCAAATTGACAATGACCCTAAACATACTTCAGAAAGTTGTGGCAAAATGGCTTAAGGACAACAAAATCAAGGTATTGGAGTGGCCATCACAAAGCCCTGACCTCAGTCCTATAGAACATTTGTGGGCAGAACTGAAAAATCATGTGCGAGCAAGGAGGCCTAAAAACCTGACTCGGTTACACCAGCTATGTCAGGAGGAATGGGCCAAAATTCACCCAACTTATTGTGGGAAGCTTGTGAAAGGCTACCCAAAATGTTTGACCCAAAGTTAAACATTTTAAAGGCAATGCTACCAAATACTATTTGAGTATATGTAAACTTCTGACCCACTGGGAATGTGATGAAAGAAATAAAAGCTGAAATAAATCATTCTCTCTACTATTATTCTGACATTTCACATTCTCGAAATAAAGTGGTGATCCTAACTTACCTAAGACAGGGAGTTTTTACTAAGATTAAATGTCAGGAATTGTGAAAAACTGAGTTTAAATGTAAACTTCTGACTTCAACTGTACATATTAACCACAATAACAGTTGTCAGTTTACATGTATGTGGGAATTATGTTGTGTGGTTCATGTATAGCCCTTAAAATAAACTGATGCCAAAATAAAGGGGATAAGTGAGGGTTACCATGCACAATTTCAGCTGTTAAAATATCTCTCCTTGCCAATAGAATATGTCTATAATATGTCATCATTGGGAGTCAGAAGTGGAAACCCCAAGGGTTGGGGAGTAACTGATTACAACCTACCCAACCCTGGAAACCCCCTATTTATTATGCTAAAGCCACATGGCTTATTATTTGCAAACATGGCTTATTATTTACTATCAGTTTCATAACATTGTGTTTTATTGACTTGTGATATCCTTGTTTGTAATCAGCACACATAACAGACCAGTAACTTGTAATAAAAACGAGTGCATCTTTAAAAGAAGAGTTTCGCGCCACCCAGACAACAGCCTGTGCAACAGAATAACCTACTTGATGAAACTGCACAGCGTATCGTTTCCGTGAAAAAGGCCTTTTCTTAGAAGTAATTTTGCTGGTTTGTGTGCAGCTACAGACAACAAAACAGTCGTGTAGTATGTTGACTCACTGTGGCTATGTCTTTAGCTTGCCTACCTAGCAGACATGACATGATGTGAAAGTGAAAGTAAAACTTGCCTGTTGAGCCACTCGATTGCAAACAATATGTTGGATTTAAAATCAAATCAAATTTTATTGGTCACATACATGTGTTTAGCAGATGTTATTGCGGGTGTAGCGAAATGCTTGTGTTTCTAGCTCCAACAGTGCAGTAACATCTAACAAGTAATATCTAACAATTTCACAACATATACTAATATACACAAATCTAAGAAAAGGAACGTAATTAGAATATATAAATAAATGGATGAGCAATGTCAGAGCGGCATAGACTAAGATACAGTAGAATAGTATAGAATACAGTATATACATAAGTGATGAGTAATGCAAGATATGTAAACATTATTAAAGTGACTAGTGTTCCATTTATTAAAGTGGCCAGTGGTTACAAGTCTATGAATATAGGCAGCATCCTCTATGTGCTAGCGATGGCTATTTAGCAGTCTGATGGCCTTGAGATAGAAGCTGTTTTTGATGCACCTGTACTGACCTCGTCTTCTGGATGATAGCGGGGTGAATAGGCAGTGGCTCGGGTGGTTGAGGTCCTTGATGAAACTTTTGGCTGTCCTGTGACATCAGGTGCTGTAGGTGTCCTGGAGGGCAGGTAGTTTTCCCCCGGTGATACGTTGGGCAGACCGCACCACCCTCTGGAGAGCCCTGCTGTGGCGGGCGGTGCAGTTGCCGTACCGAGTGGTGATAAGCCTGACAGGAAACTCTCAATTGTGCATCTTGTGTAAAAGTTTGTGAGGGTTTTAGGTGCCAAGCCAAATTTCTTCAGCCTCTTGAGGTTGAAGAGGCGCTGTTGCACCTTGTTCACCACACTGTCTGTGTGGGTGGACTATTTCAGTTTGTCAGTGATGTGTACGCTGAGGAACTTGAAGCTTTCCACCTTCTCCACGGTGGTCCCGTCGATGTGGATAGGGGGGTGCTCCCTCTGCTGTTTCCTGAATTCCACGATCATGTCCTTTGTTTTGTTGACGCTGAGTGAGATTTTATTTTCCTGGCACCACACTCCCAGAGCCCTCACCTCCTCTCTGTAGGCAGTCTCGTCATTGTTGGTAATCAAGCCCACTACTGTTGTGTCATCTGCAAACTTGATGATTGAGTTGGAGGCGTGCATGGCCACGCAGTCATGGGTGAACAGGGAGTACAGAGGGGCGGAGCACGCACCCTTGTGGGGCCCCATGTTGAGGATCAGCCAAGTGGAGGGGTTGTTTCCTACCTTCCCCACCTGGGGGCAGCCCGTCAGGAAGTCCAGGACCCAGTTGCACAGGGCGGGGTTCAGAACCAGGGCCTCAAGCTTAATGATGAGCTTGGTAGGGTACTATGGAATGCTGAGATATAGTTAATGAACAGCATTCTTACATAGTTATTCCTTTTGTCCAGATGGGATAGGGCAGTGTGCAGTGTGATGGCGATTGCATCGTCTGTGGATCTATTGTGGCGATAAGCAAATTGAAGTGGGTCTAGGGTGACAGGTAAAGTGGAGGTGATATGATCCTTGACTAGTCTCTCAAAGCACTTCATGCTCTCATCCTTCTAGACCTATCGGCTGCCTTTGATACTGTGAACCATCAGATCCTCCTCTCCACCCTCTCCGAGTTGGGCATCTCCGGCGCGGCCCACGCTTGGATTGCGTCCTACCTGACAGGTCGCTCCTACCAGGTGGCGTGGCGAGAATCTGTCTCCGCACCACGTGCTCTCACCACTGGTGTCCCCCAGGGCTCTGTTCTAGGCCCTCTCCTATTCTCGCTATACACCAAGTCACTTGGCTCTGTCATATCCTCACATGGTCTCTCCTATCATTGCTATGCAGACGACACACAATTAATCTTCTCCTTTCCCCCTTCTGATAACCAGGTGGCGAATCGCATCTCTGCATGTCTGGCAGACATATCAGTGTGGATGACGGATCACCACCTCAAGCTGAACCTCGGCAAGACGGAGCTGCTCTTCCTCCCGGGGAAGGACTGCCCGTTCCATGATCTCGCCATCACGGTTGACAACTCCATTGTGTCCTCCTCCCAGAGTGCTAAGAACCTTGGCGTGATCCTGGACAACACCCTGTCGTTCTCAACTAACATCAAGGCGGTGACCCGTTCCTGTAGGTTCATGCTCTACAACATTCGCAGAGTACGACCCTGCCTCACACAGGAAGCGGCGCAGGTCCTAATCCAGGCACTTGTCATCTCCCGTCTGGATTACTGCAACTCGCTGTTGGCTGGGCTCCCTGCCTGTGCCATTAAACCCCTACAACTCATCCAGAACGCCGCAGCCCGTCTGGTGTTCAACCTTCCCAAGTTCTCTCACGTCACCCCGCTCCTCCGCTCTCTCCACTGGCTTCCAGTTGAAGCTCGCATCCGCTACAAGACCATGGTGCTTGCCTACGGAGCTGTGAGGGGAACGGCACCTCCGTACCTTCAGGCTCTGATCAGGCCCTACACCCAAACAAGGGCACTGCGTTCATCCACCTCTGGCCTGCTCGCCTCCCTACCTCTGAGGAAGTACAGTTCCCGCTCAGCCTAGTCAAAACTGTTCGCTGCTCTGGCACCCCAATGGTGGAACAAACTCCCTCACGACGCCAGGTCAGCGGAGTCAATCACCACCTTCCGGAGACACCTGAAACCCCACCTCTTTAAGGAATACCTAGGATAGGATAAAGTAATCCCTCTAACCCCCCCCCCCCTTAAAAGAGTTAGATGCACTATTGTAAAGTGGTTGTTCCACTGGATATCATAAGGTGAATGCACCAATTTGTAAGTCGCTCTGGATAAGAGCGTCTGCTAAATGACTTAAATGTAAATGTAAATGATGCCAGAAGTAAGTGCTACGGGGCGATAGTCATTTAATTCAGTTAACTTCACTTTCTTGGGTACAGGAACAATGGTGGCCATCCTGAAGCATGTAGGGACAGCAGACTGGGATAGGGAGAGATTGAATATGTCTGTAAACACACCAGCCAGCTGGTCTGCGCATGCTCTGAGGACGCGGCTAAGGATGCCGTCTGGGCCCGCCGCCTTGCAAGGGTTAACACACTTATGTCTTACGTCGGTCACGGAGAAGGAGAGCCCACAGTCCTTGGTAGCAGGCTGCGTTGGTGGCACTGTGTTACCTTCAAAGAGAGCGAAGAAGGTGTTTAGCTTATCCGGTAGCAAGACGTTGGTGGCTGGTTTTCTTTTTGTAGTCCACGATTGTCTGTAGACTTCCTGATAAACTCAGTCACTGTATCAGTGTATAGGTCTATATTATTCTCTGAAGCTACCCGGAGCATATCCCAGTCTGCGTGTGGATTCCAATTGGTCAGACCAGCGTTGAATAGTCCTTAGCATGGGTACTTCCTGTTTGAGATCTGCCTATAGGAAGGGAGGAGCAAAATAGAGTCGTGGTCAGATTTGCCGAAAGGAGGGTGGGGGAGGGTCTTGATGGCCTCCCGGAAGCTGGAGTAACAGTGGTTGAGTGTCTTAGCAGCGCGAGTACTACAGACAATGTGTTGGTAGAATTTCATAATCCTTTTCCTCAAATTTGCTTTGTTAAAATCCACAGCTATAATAAATGCAGCCTCAGGATATGTGTTTTTCCAGTTTGCATAAAGTCCAGTGAAGTTCTTTGAGGGCCGTCGTGGTATTGGCTTGAGGGGGATATACACGGCCATGACTATAACCAAATAAAATTATCTTGGGAGAGAATGTGGTCGGCATTTGATGGTGAGGTATTGTAGGTCAGGTGAACAAAAGGTCTTGAGTTTCTGTGTGTTATCACAATTACACCATGAGTCGTTGATCATGAATCATACACCCCTTCCCTTCTTCTTCCCGGAGAGATATTTATTCCTGTCTGCGTGATGTACTGAAAACCCGTCTGGCTGGATCGACTTAGACAGTATATCCCAAGAGAGCCATGTTTCAGTGAAACAGAGTATGTTACAATCCCTGATGTCTCTCTGGAAAGATCCTCTCGCTCTGAGCTCGTCAACTTTATTATCCAAAGACTAAACATTAGCGAGTAATATACTCGGAAGGGGTGGGTGGTGAGTGCGCCTCCTAGGTCGGACTAGAACACCATTCCGAGTACCTCTCCTTCGCCGGCGTTGTTTTGGGTCGGCTTCTGGAATCAGTTCAATTGCCTTGGGGGGTACGAACAAAGGATCCGCTTCGGGAAAGTCGTATTCCTGGTATGATGCTGGTAGTGCTGGTGAGTTACCACCGCTCTGATATCCAGTAGTTCTTCCCGGCTGTATGTAATAACACAAAAACAATTCTGGACTAACAATTTAAGAAATAATACATAAAAAAACAAAATACTGCAAAGTTCCCTAAGAGCTGGAAGCGAAGCAGCCCTCTTTGTCGGCGCCATCTTTAGCCTATGACAAAGGCAAAATAACCTAGCTAGCGACTTCAAATCAATAAAATATCCATCAAAGGCTAAACATATGTTTGACAAAGTAATTACGATTAATTTTGATGAGTCTATACCGTACTGTGCAGTTGTGTGGCACCTCCCTGTGCCATATGGTAGGTGGTGCATCTAACCTCCTGCCTGTAGCAGTAGTTGTTTATTTCATCACAAAAATTGCCGGCTACAGTGTTTTACATAGAATATTACATTTTTCAAGATAAAATATTTATTACATACATTAATACATCACACACAATACAGTATACACAGCACATACATATTACAATTAATATAAAACGGGGATGTACAACTGCACAAAATTATATTTGCATGCAGGTTAAAAGCACTGTGTTGTGGTACAACATTATGTCAATATAATCATACAAACGCTAGATTTTTTCCAAAAGATTGACACAAATTGTCATGGGAAAATAATATATTACATTTTGATTGCCAAAGTTGATTGTTAACTATGTGGGAGTATGAAACGCACCCAGAGCAACAACAAAAAACGAAAACCTTCATTTCCCCTCTACTGTATGGCCAGATTGCTAGCAAGAATGACAAGAAACGACCATGTGGGGAATCATAAGTGGCTCGTTTTATCTTGTTCTTCATACCATGTCTTGTTTTAGAGGTGTTTTGTCTCATGTCATGTCTACGCTAATATGGCTAAAATTCACTAGCCAAGAACTGTAAAGATGTATGAGAGAAAACAAGTGCTCATTGTGAAAATGTACTTATGTTTTCTATGATCATTGGAGACTAAATAAGGCTTACATGTTGTCAGCAATCTAAGCCAATCCAATCTGTTTTCCTCATACTTGTGGATGTGTCGATTTGTTGCTAAACAACCAACCCCGCTATAGTGCTAAAACATTATCCCCGCATATTGGCTCTGCTTGAACTCCCCTGACAATGCATTGTTGTTCTTCTGACAATTTTTTACAATTATATTTCAACATTTGAGGTAGGCTACATGATCACACCGGTAATAGATCAGTTGGTGTATTACTTTGAGGCACAGCTGAGTGAGCATACATTTAAATAATTAGCTTTTTTTATTTTACTGGGCTGATTTCACTGGTCACCCCCAAAGCCAACACTTCCTTTGGCCGCCTTTCCTTCCAGTTCTCTGCTGCCAATGACTGGAACGAATTGCAAAAATCACTGAAGCTGGAGACTTATCTCCCTCTCTAACTTTAAGCATCAGCTGTCAGAGCAGCTTACCGATCACTGTACCTGTACACAGCCAATCTATAAATAGCACACCCAACTACCTCATCCCCATATTATTTTTCCTCTTGCTCTTTTGCACCCCAGTATCTCTACTTGCACATCATCTGCACATCTATCACTCCAGTGTTAATGCTAAATTGTAATTATTTCACCTCTGTGGCCTATTTATTGCCTTACCTCCCTACTCTTCTACATATGCACACAGTGTACATAGATTTTTCTATTGTGTTATTGACTGTACGTTTGTTTATGTGTAACTCTGTTGTTTTTGTCGCACTGCTTTGTCTTGGCCAGGTCGCAGTTGTAAATGAGAACTTGTTCTCAGCCTACCTGGTTAAATAAAGGTGAAATAAAAAATACATAAAAAAATGGAGCCTGATCAGTCTCAGCGGAGGGAGAGAGAAGCAGCCTGATCAGAGTCCGCCTTTCAAAGTCCCTCCACTCTCTCTTTCCTGTTTGGATGTTAAATGACGACAGTCATTGATGCGAATAACCACTCTTGTTCAGCACATTGCAATACATCCGGGGTATATTAAGCACACTGGTGTTGCAATAATGAACATTTACCAACAGACGGCATCAACATGACATTTTACACCCATAACATCAGTTGACACTGACCAAAATGGACACCATCTACCAGTTGATGGCGAAAATCGAGTCGCACCATAAAATTTCTGCACAAATTCATGTTGTTACTCCTATATGACCAGAGAAAGTGAAATATTCCTTGATATTAAAATGACCCATTTCATGCCTTAACTGTTGAATAGAAAGTGTTGACAGTGCTGAGTAATTCCCCCCCCCCCCAGGAAGACAGAGTTTGTACCTTCGTATATATGAAATGGTTCAAAATGGGAACACGTCAGGAACACATTTCACCTACAGCGCCAGAGTAATAAAATAAAAAAAGAACTCATTCCATAATTTTGAATTTTTATTTGTAATGCGCCAATTGACTTATAGATTTCATAATTTGAACTTGTATTTCATGATTTGAAACTGAATTGAATATTCATTTAGTATTAAAATTATATTTCAATTTAATTTCATATTTAAATATTCAGTTTCAGTATGGTAGATATTGAATTTATTGTTTCTGCATCAAGTTTAGAAACTATTATTTCAAGTTGATCAAAGTTTCATATATTAAACATCTCGGATGCATTCAAATTCAGTTATCTAAATTCAGATTAAAAAAACAGAGACAACATCCCGGTACTTTGCCAGCCAGGTAAGGTAGAGGATAACAGATAAAACATATAAAAGAATAAAACGCTCTCTGTGGTAAACAGAAGCTTCTGGTGGTTTATGAAGCCAATGTGGAATGTTGAAGGTCCATGTTCCAGAGAGTCTAAGCTTTCAGGTATGGGGTCATAGTAGCTTATAGCCAAAACCATTCAAACACTAGAGACAAATTCAGAAGAAGAAAATTAATTCAACATTCCACATTGGCTTCAGAAACTGCCAGAAGCTTCTGTTTAAAACGGAGTGATTCTCTGTGCTCCTCTACCTTTCCTGGCTGGCAAAATACCACCAAATCCTTCTATATGAATTTTGCATTCCATTTTAAAATTCAATTAAAATGGTGCAGGCAGTCAATGGCTCAGTGGTCCAAAACTGTTCACCTGTTTCTATGTCAAGCAAGGACAATGTTCCATTTGTTCTTTTTGTGTAATTTTATGGTGCGTGTGGGGCAAAGCAACATATAAAATATTTTATCTCCAACTTTCGCCAAAAAAGTGACATTGATAGAGATTGCTATGTGCTGCAAATTGTTTGGGGGGGGGGTGTTAATGCTAAACATGGCCTTTAAACACTTTTGTCATACTGAATGCAGGCAAATGCAATCCAGGCAAATGTAATCAAGCAACGTGCCGTGGCATTGACCAATCAATGGTGTGTTAGATAATACCCACATATGTTCGCTTGACACCCCTAGTTATCAAATTGGAGGAATAAATACAGAAAAAAATAAAAACAATGAGTGGGATTAATTATTTAAATTATCTATGTGTGCATTAATTCACCCAATTAAACATGCATTTATTCATGGTTTATCTATTTGTGGGCATTTCATTTAATTCTAATTACAGGTTTGGTCCTCCATATGGATAATCCACAAGAAACAAAATGTACCTTTTAATGGCGCAGAGTATTGCATTGATAATTTGTCAAACTCTGCTTAGCGCTGCTATTGCAGTAGCCTAGTCTATATTACATGGTTATATTTCTGCGAAAGCTCCCTTTTCGTAGCCTATGAGGTGAAATTCAGCTTGCTACTAGATAACTTCTTGATAATGAAACTGGACAAGAATTTGTTGGCTAAAATGTACATTATTACAATGCAGCCTAGATTACAGGCTACACACATTTCTTAATTGTTACAATGTAGCCCCTAGATTCTCCACCCTTCCCCCAAAGTCCCTGACTAGTCGTGTATAACTCTTTGGAGCCTCATGGTGGCAATGGCACGGCCTTGTATATTGCTTTCACCAATCAGGTTTGGGGAAGAAGAAAAAATATATATAATAGAAAAAAAAATTCTACCTTATCACTGAGGTCATAATAATAAAATCCAATATAGAACTCAAGTCCTTTATTGAAAAAATATAAAACACCTCAAAATACACAAAGGGTTGTCAGCATATGCAGGCTGGAATTCAATCATTGCAGATAAAATATATTTAACACTGCGCTTTCAAGTGCATTTGTTTTTCACAGCAGCATGTAACACAAGGCAGGAGTTGACACTTGATTTAGGATTCGTCAGTCCTGTGGTGTGATCCGTTAAGTGAACCTGGCTGAGAAGTAGCCTGGTGGTTAGAGCGTTGGGCCAGTAACTGAAAGGTTGCTAGATCAAATCCCAGAGTTTAAGGGGAAAATCTGTTCTGCACCTGAACAAGGCAGTTAACCCATTGTTCCTAGGCCATCATTGTAAATAAGAATTCATTCTGAACTGACCTGCCTAGTTAAAAAGGTTGTTTTAAAAAATAAATAAAAAAGTCATCCAGTACATGCAATGAGACTGATCTCTAAGTCTAGTGTCAACTAGTCCCTTTCCCCAGAGCACTATTCACAGATCTGAAGGGTTCAGATAGGGATATGCATGTTGGTGATGTCTGAACCCAGCCCTATATGTATTGCTTTCACCAATCAAGTATGGAAAAAATACATTCTTAAGACAAAGTGCTGAAACAGAATTGGTGTTCAGATGTGTACATGGACATCAAACATTCAGTCCTCAACACGTCACTACAAGTACAGGTTTTTGCATGTGCCAACACTCCATTTTAGAACAGTCTTGGTCCAGTCCCACAATAAATTAATGTGAGCTGGTCTTAATTCATAACATCTTCTGTGACAGAATTACATGAGACATACCAGTAACAGAACTAAAACCTGGGATATACCAGGTTAGTGGTCTTGCCCAACAAATGTTCTCAACAATCTGGTGGCAACTAGTGTTACCCCTTACTATGGTCCATCAGACTGATGTAGATATATTTGAGAAAAAAAATGTCCTAAAATTCAGGTGACAAAATTCTATTGTGAAAACAGATATATACACACACCTGAGGGTAATTTGATGAAGACAAACACTGTTTGTCAAAATTAAATATTAATGCATAAACATGTATTATTATTATTATTATTTTTTAAATACACATTCACCATTGTTGTTAGTAATTAAACATCTCAGTACTGCAGAGCTCTCTCTTAGTAATAAAACATCTCAGTACTGCAGAGCTCTCTCTTAGTAATACAACATCTCAGTACTGCAGAGCTCTCTCTTAGTAATAAAACATCTCAGTACTGCAGAGCTCTCTCTTAGTAATACAACATCTCAGTACTGCAGAGCTCTCTCTTAGTAATACAACATCTCAGTACTGCAGAGCTCTCTCTTAGTAATACAACATCTCAGTACCGCAGAGCTCTCTCTTAGTAATACAACATCTCAGTACCGCAGAGCTCTCTCTTAGTAATAAAACATCTCAGTACCGCAGAGCTCTCTCTTAGTAATACAACATCTCAGTACTGCAGAGCTCTCTCTTAGTAATACAACATCTCAGTACTGCAGAGCTCTCTCTTAGTAATAAAACATCTCAGTACTGCAGAGCTCTCTCTTAGTAATACAACATCTCAGTACTGCAGAGCTCTCTCTTAGTAATACAACATCTCAGTACTGCAGAGCTCTCTCTTAGTAATACAACATCTCAGTACTGCAGAGCTCTCTCTTAGTAATACAACATCTCAGTACTGCAGAGCTCTCTCTTAGTAATACAACATCTCAGTACTGCAGAGCTCTCTCTTAGTAATACAACATCTCAGTACTGCAGAGCTCTCTCTTAGTAATACAACATCTCAGTACTGCAGAGCTCTCTCTTAGTAATACAACATCTCAGTACTGCAGAGCTCTCTCTTAGTAATACAACATCTCAGTACTGCAGAGCTCTCTCAGTAATAAAACATCTGTGCTGAAGAGCTCTCTCTTTACAAGGTAGAGGAGCTCTACCTCTCAGGCCTGGGTAATAAAACAATAACCTGTACAAATTCCTTGACATAGGTCAAGTGAAATTATATAAGACATGCAGTACAGAGCCAATACAACAAAATGTGTCACTGACCCAATACTTTTGGAGCTCACTGTACTTCATCTGATTGCATGCAAGTTACTATGTGCAATGTTTGCCTGTTTCCCTTCATTTACCATTTATACACTGAACAAAAATATAAATGCAACATGCAAAGTGTTGGTCCCATGTTTCATGAGCTGAAATAAAAGATCCCAGAAATGTTTCATACTCACAAAAACCTTATTCCGGACAAATGTTGTGTACATCCCTGTTAGTAAACATTTCTCCTTGGCCAAGATAATTCTTCCACATTACAGGTGTGGCATTTCAAGAAGCATGATCATTACACACACGTGCCCCATTTTTCTTGTTCTCAGTTACCAACCAGGAAGACCACCAGCTGGAAGGAAGCAACAGAGGAAAGCGCTCATGAGATAAAACATTACTAATGACTAGGGCCAGGAGTTTTTCCTGGTCAGGTCACATGGTCTGGAAAAACTCTTGGTCTTATGTTATAAATGCAACAACAGGTGTTCTTCCTTTCCTTTAAGAATACCAGCACCAATCAGACTTCATTGTTTCTTTCATTGGATCCAAATTAAAACGAAAAATACCACATGTTGATCATCACTAACAATGTGAGCACTTCCTAATGCTTTCTTAATAAATGTAGTGGTTGGTGTCTCTCAGACTCATAATTACCATCCTAAAATACTGGATTCTTTACTGGTGGTCTTTACTTCAACGGAGTGGCATCTGGCAAGAAAACACTCAACAGAAGAGTTGGACTTAATCATACATGCAGGCAAGCACACACACATCCCTGCTCTCCCTTCACACCCTCAAACTACAACAAACAGTACAGGGATTTCATAGTTGGTCTATTGACCACAAACTTGCTCTAACAATCCTCAAGGTAAACAACAACATAGTACATGGTGGAATGCCACTGTCTTACCTCAGGCTTCAGCTCATCTTTAGGACTGTTTGATCCACTGGCTTCAGCTGCTAATTAGATAATTTCTAGTAACCCTCTAAATCACGTGTCAAACTCATTCCATGGCGGGCTGAGTGTCTGCAGGTTATCGCCCCTCCCTTGTACTTGATTGCTGAATTAAGGTCACTAATTAGTAAATAACTCCTTTCACCTAGTTGTCTAAGTCTTAATTGAAAGAAAAAAAGACACTAAGCCCTTCATGGAATGAGTTTGACACCCCAGTTCTAGATGAACCCTCTATACTTATAAACAGTATAATGTATTTCAAATCAAATTTTATGTCACATCTGCAGAATACAACAGACCTTACCGTGAAATGCTTACTTACAAGCCCTTATCCAACAATGCAGTTCAAAAAATAGTTAAGAAAATATTTACTAAATAAATAAAAGAAAAAAGAAGAAAATTACATAACAATAACACGGCTATATACAGGGGGTACCGGGCTATATACAGGGGGTACCGGTACCGAGTCGATGTGCGGGGGTACAGGCTAGTCGAGGTAATTTGTAAAGTGACTATGCATAGATAATAAACAGCGAGTAGCAGCAGTGTAAAAACAAAGGCGGGGGCAATGTAAATAATCTGGGTGACCATTTGATTAATTGTTCAGCAGTCTTATGGTTTGGTGGTAGAAGCTGTTAGGGAGCCTTTTGGTCCTAGACTTGGCGCACCGGTACTGCTTGCCGTGTGGTAACAGACAGAACAGTCTATGACTTGGGCGACTGGAGTCTGACAATTTTTGGGGCCTTCCTCTGAGACGGCCTAGTATATAGGTCCTGGATGGCAGGAAGCTTGGCCTCAGTACTAGGCCGTACGCACTACCCTCTGTAGCGCCTTACGATCGGATGCCAAGCAGTTGCCATACCAGGCGGTGATGCAACCGGTCTTGCTCTCATTGAGGGAGAGGTTGTTTTCCTGGCACCACATGGCCAGGTCTCTGACCTCCTCCCTATAGGAGGAGGCTGTCTCATCATTGTCTGTGATCAGGCCTACCACTGTTGTGTCGTTTGCAAACCTAATGATGGTGTTGGAGTCGTGCATGGCCACGCAGTCATGGGTGAACAGGGAGTACAGGAGGGGACTAAGTACGCATCCCTGAGGGGCCCCAGTGTTGAGGATCAGCATGGCAGATGTGTTGTTGCCTACTCTTACCACCTGGGGGCGGCCCGTCAGGAAGTCCAGTTGCAGAGGGAGGTGTTTAGTCCCAGCGTCCTTAACTTAGTGATAAGCTTTGTGGGCACTATTGTGTTGAACGCTGAGCTCCATTGACGTTTACCATTTAAGAATCAGTCAGTTGGAAATATGGTTGGAGTTCACTGTAACTGCCAGGTAAACTATCCGCTTAAGTTTCATACACACCGCCATTCTCCTGCCCCTTTCCAGGTTTGTCTGCGTCCTCTTCCCCGGTTTTGTGGTTGACCGTTAGCGGAACCGTAACCTCTGCAGAATCACACAGAAGGAAGACATCAACTACAGCCTCTCTCCTACTGCATCAAATGCTACTTAAGAATTTACCTCTGCTTTATACAGTCTTAAATTAACTGGATAACTTGCCTTGTTCTGGCTGGACTACATCACTGCCTTTAGCTGAGGAGAAGAGAAGAAAGAAAAGTTGAGCTTAGCATTCTGATACACAGACCATATTAGCATTGGTTGTGTTCACTTCTGGATGACAATGAAAAGGATGCTAAGTGGCAGAATTCCAGGTGAATGCCACTGTGTCTTCTTACTCTCAGGCGTTGAATCATATTTAGGACTGTTGGATCCACTGGCTTCAGCTGCTGAGAACAGAAGGACAAACTTTCTCTAATCAGATCATTTTGAAAGAAAAACTCCTATACTTATACACTCCTATACTTGAATGCATTCAGTTGTACAACTGACTAGTTATCCCCCTTTCCCAATACACAGTGTGTTGTATTTAACTTTTAAGAATCTGTCAATTACAGCAGTGTTTCCCCTAGGATTGGTCATTCAACATTGGTTTACAGCAAACAGAGTAGAAGAGGTTCCTTGAATTTACGATGTACGGTTGAAGTCGGAAGTTTACATACACTTATGTTAGAGTCATTAAAACTCGTTTTTCAACCACTCCACAAATTTATTGTTAACAAACTATAGTTTAGACAAGTCGGTTAGGACATCTACTTTGTTTATGACAAGTCATTTTTCCAACAATTGTTTACAGACAGATTATTTCACTGTATCACAATTCCAGTGGGTCAGAAGCTTACATACACTGAGTTGACTGTGCCTTTAGAGCTTGGAAAATTCCAGAAAATGATGTCATGGCCTTAGAAGCTTCTGATATTCTGAGATAATTTGAGTCAATTGGAGGTGTACATGTGGATGTATTTCAAGGCCTACCTTCAAACTCAGTGCCTCTTTGCTTGACATCATGAGAAAATCAAAAGAAATCAGCCAAGACCTCAGAAAAAATTATAGACCTCCACAACTGGTTCCTCCTTGGGAGCAATTTCCAAATGCCTGAAGGTACCACGTTCATCTGTACAAACAATAGTACGCAAGTATAAACACCATAGAACCACGCAGCCATCATACCGCTCAGGAAGGAGACGCGTTCTCTCTCCTAGAGATGAACGTACTTTGGTGCAAAAAGTGCAAAGCAATCCCAGAACAACAGCAAAGGACCTTGTGAAGATGCTGGAGGAAACAGGTACAAAAGTATCTATATCCACAGTAAAACAAGTCCTATATCGACATAACCTGAAAGGGCGCTCACCAAGGAAGAAGTCACTGCGCCGAAACCGCCATAAAAAAGCCAGACTACGGTTTGCAACTGCACACTAAGATCGTACCTTTTGGAGAAACGTCCTCTGGTCTGATGAAACAAAAATAGAACTGTTTGGACATAATGGCCAACGTTATGTCTGGAGGAAAAAGGGGGAGGCTTGGAAGCCGAAGAACGGGGGTGGCAGCATGTTGTGGGGGTGCTTTGCTGCATGAGGGACTGGTGCACTTCACAAAATAGATGGCATCATGAGGGAGGAAAATTATGTGGATATATTGAAGCAACATCAAGACATCAATCAGGAAGTTAAAGCTTGATCGCAAATGGGTCTTCCAAATGGACAATGACCCCAAGCATACTTCCAAAGTTGTGGTAAAATGGCTTAAGGACAACAAAGTCAAGGTATTGGAGTGGCCATCACAAAGCCCTGACCCCAATCCTATAGAAACTTTGTGGGCAGAACTGAACAAGTGTGTGCGTGCAAGGAGGCCTACAAACCTGACTCAGTTACACCAGCTCTGTCAAGAGGAATGGGCCAACATTCACCCAACTTATTGTGGGAAGCTTGTGAAAGGCTACCCGAAACATTTGACCCAAGTTAAACAATTTAAAGGCAATGCTACCAAATACTAATTGAGTGTATGTAAACTTCTGACCCACTGGGAATGTGATGAAAGAAATAAAAGCTGAAATAAATAATTCTCTACTATTATTCTGACATTCCACATTCTTAATATAATGTGGTGATCGTAACTGACCTAAGACAGGGAATTTTTACTAGGATTAAGTGTCAGGAATTGTGAAAAACTGAGTGTAAATGTATTTGGCTAAGGTGTATGTAAACTTCCGACTTCAACTGTATTTTCCCTTTAAGTTTGCATAAGGTTATGAGATTACTACTGTGCACTCACACACCCTTTTTCTATTTATTTATTCTCTTAATTTGGGGGGGTATCTGTACTTTATTATTTATATATATTTGACAACTTTTACTTCACTACATTCCTAAAGAAAATAATCTACTTTTTACTCCATACATTTTCCATGACACCTACAAGTACTTATTACATTTAGAATGCTCAGGCATGACAGCAATATGGTCCAATCCACGCACCTATCAATATAATGCATTGTCATCCCTACTGCCTCTGATCTGGTGGATTCACTAAACACAAATACTGCAGTTGTAAAATATGCTTGAGTGTTGGAGTGTGCATACATTAATACATTATTAAGACCCTTTCAATGAAATGAAATGCACATTGTCTAACATTTTGGTGAAGCAGTGAGTATGAAGAGTTGGACCAGAAAGAGCCAGAGAATCACCCTACCTTTAATTTTCTTCCACACCAACCAAACTGAGGAGTAAATATACAAATATTTTACAACTTCTTAAAGTACAAGTCTGCATTAACCATACTATCAGCTGTTGAGTAGGACTTCATCCACATTTACATGCTTAAGCTGCAATAAGAAGACATTTTCTGAGAGCACCAATAAACAACATGCATACAGTACCTGCACATCTGAACTACTGTAAATACAGGTAGAACAGGTATCCCCTTCAGGGGGTATAGCTCACTGTTGTTGCTGCTGTTATGTCAATCTGTGCTTCACAACTATGTACATGTACAGTGCTCTGTTACTAGAGATGTGCTGTTCTTACCTGTTATGACGATGGCAACAAGCGCTACAATAGTAACGACAACACCAACAACAACCCCAACATCAATTTCAGAAGGCTCTGAAATGAAAAAAAACATTTTGTATTGATACTTTGACAGGAGTTTCAGGTATTCAACATAGGACATTTTGAATGCTGCACTACAACACTAGCAGTGTTACTGACATATAAATACATAAGACTGTAACACACTTATGAGTGTCCACTCACCTGAGCCAAACACCTGTCCAACTGGCTCACTGACTTCCCCTTCCCCACGAACATCATTCTTCAGCTTGCAGATGTACTTGTAACTGTTGGTTGATTTGCCAGTGTCGCTCTGAGAGACAATCAGCTGTTTTCCTATGACCTCCCACGCCCCCTCCCCCACTTTCCAGCTGTAGGTGACTGGTTCAGCATCAGTGGTGTCGCCCTCACAGGTCAGAGTGCAGGAGGTTTTGTTGGCGTTACAGGAAAAAGTGATTGTGGGTTTGGGGACTGCCTCTGTAAATAGAGGAAAGAAACAGGAATCATTTGGGAAAATGTTTGTGAGGCACTACAATACATAACCTGCTGTTTCTACATGACCACACATACATAGACACAGACACACACACACACAGAAACACTTACTGATAACAGATAGTTTATATGTCTTGTCAAGCAGTTTGCTGTTGAACTCCACAGAATAAACTCCACTGTCTGTTTTCATCAATCCACTGATTCTCAGCTCTCCAGTAGTCTGGTCCAGGGTTGTACGCTCTTTGAAGGCACCATAGATGTCCAGACCACCAAAACCATTGTCCCACTCTGCCACCTTGTTCTTCCCATGCTTCCATAGGATGCTTGTGATGGAGTGTGGCACTGTGGACTTGTCTGGTTTCAACACGAGCTCACCTCCCACTTTATAAAGATCCTCTGGAAAAGCAGACATTTCATACATGTATCAGAGTATCAATGTATCCAGGATAATACAGTATGGTTAGGGTATAAATATGTAGTCCTAACCCTATTGGCATTGAACTGACATTATTTTCAACCTTTACTGTTTATGTCTAGAATTCTGCTTGCTGGGTGTATCTGGTCTATGTAATCTGACCATTTTACCAGTATTGTCCCCCTCACTAACACCACTGGAGTAGAAATTTATCTAGACTACACCACAGATTAAAATCTTTGGGTAAACCCTGCCTCGGAGGCTGTCCACTATTATACAAAGGGTGGGTCCAATCCTGAATGCTGATTGGTTAAAAGCACATTCCAGACGGTGTCTATTGCACAAGTTACCATCGGCTAAATCTATGATATTAAAATGCTTATTTACTCTGTTCCATCTGACTGCGCAATCCACTGTCTCCTCATCCCAGGCAGGGAAGATATACACTTGATCCCCACTATAAAAAGCATCTAGACATTATCTCAGATTTGTATAAACCTTACTGTCCATCTCTCTGACATTTGCAACATTGTTTCAATATTCAAATGTGATCTCCAACTGTACCATAGTAATGAACGTGTAGGGGTCAGGACGAGAGAGAGGCAGGCAGTGTTTCTCAGACAGTCAAAATCATGAATCAGCTGGCATCATTTTTATGAATATATACAAAGAAATGTATATTTAAAAAAAGGTATAACGAAACAAAGTGAGGCTAGTTTGCAGTCTTTCCAGCTTCAGTTTGAAGTTATTGTGTGAGCTGTGTTGTTGGCTAGCTCTTTTGAACAACAGTGTCCTAACAAGAGAGTACATTTTCTATGCCAGGCAAAATCGTGCCTCATTACATCATTGTTATGGATATATACAAATAAATGTCACTAGAAAACAGCTTAAACAAATGCAGCTACTGTTTTTTTCTGTCTGCACTGTTTGACGTGACTAAGTTAGCCGTAGTTGGCTAGCTAGCAAGCAAAGAATAAGAACGTTGCCAGCCAGTGTGGCAATGGAACATTTAGAACGAATGTATGTCCAGAGCTACAGAACAAAAAGATTGAGCGACTGGGTCGCGTCTCTGGCAACCGAACAAATAGAACGAATGACCAGCCGGCTTGGGTAGACACCCTCGATTTGTTTCTGGACTATATCTTGTGGAAGGGTGAAATAGTATTAAGAAATCAATCAAAATAAAGTCAATGAAAATATGTCAATCATTATTTGAATATCTTGGTAACCTGTTGTATTAAAGTGATAATGCCCTCGAAGCAGGTGTTGAGGATTTATTGGCACAGTTTGCTGGCCCTCGACACGCGTGCCAATATATCTTCCAAACACCGGCTTCTCTGGCATTATCACTTAATTATATTAGAGATCCTATTAAACTACTAGAGGAGCTATGTCATAATTAGAGGTCGACCGATTAAATCGGAATGGCCGATTAATTAGGGCCGATGTCAAGTTTTCATAACAATCGGTAATCGTCATTTTTGGACACCGATTGTGGTCTTTTTTTTTTTAACCTTTATTTAACTAGGCAAGTCAGTTAAGAACACATTCTTATTTTCAATAAACGGCCTAGGAACGGTGGGTTAACTGCCTTGTTCAGGGGCAGAACGACAGATTTTTACCTTGTCAGCTCAGGGATTCAATCTTGCAACCTTACCGTTGCTTGTCCAACGCTCTAACCACCTGCCTTACATTGCACTCCACGAGGAGCCTGCGTGGCAGGCTGACTACCTGTTACGCGAGTGCAGCAAGAAGCCAAGGTAAGTTGCTCGCTGGCATTAAACTTATCTTATAAAAAACAATCAATCTTAACATAATCACCAGTTAACTACACATGGTTGATGATATTACTAGTTTATCTAGCGTGTCCTGCGTTGCATATAATCGATGCGGTGCCTGTTAATTTCTCATCGAATCACAGCCCACTTTGCCAAACGGGTGATGATTTAACAAGCGCATTCGTGAAAAAAGCACTGTCGTTGCACCAATGTGTACCTAACCATAAACATCAACGCCTTTCTTTAAAATCAATACACAAGTATATTATTTTAAACCTGCATATTTAGTTAATATTGCCTGCTAACATGAATTTCTTTTAACTAGGGAAATTGTGTCACTTCTCTTGCGTTCCGTGCAAGCAGTCAGGGTATATGCAGCAGTTCGGGCCGCCTGGCTCGTTGCGAAATGTGTGAAGACCATTTATTCCTAAAAAAAAACGTAATTAAGTTGCCAGAATTGTACATAATTATGACATAACATTGAAGGTTGTACAATGTAACAGCAATATTTAGACTTAGGGATGCCACCCGTTAGATAAAATACGGAACGGTTCCGTATTTCACTGAAAGAATAAACGTTTTGTTTTCGAAATTATAGTTTCTGGATTTGACCATATTAATGACCTAAGGCTCGTATTTCTGTGTGTTATGTTATAATTAAGTCTATGATTTGATACTTGATAGAGCAGTCTGACTGAGTCAAAGGTATATGAAATGCAAATGGTATAGAGAGAAATAGTCCTATAATAACTACAACCTAAAACTTCTTACCTGGGAATATTGAAGACATGTTAAAAGGAACCACCAGCTTTCAGATGTTCTCATGTTCTGAGCAAGGAACTTAAATGTTAGCTTTTTTTTACATGGCACATATTGCACTTTTACTTTCTTCTCCAACACTTTGTTTTTGTATTATTTAAACCAAATTCAACATGTATCATTATTTGAGGCTAAATTGAATTTATTGATGTATTATATTAAGTTAAAGTGTTCATTCAGTATTGTTGTAATTGTCATTATTACAAATAAATAAAGAAAACATTTATAAAAATAAAAATAACTTTTTTTGGTCCTCCAATAATCGGTATCGGTGTTGAAAAATCATAATCGGTCGACCTCTAGTCATAATCCCTCAAAGTTACAGAATCATTACACAGGTGCACCTCGTGCTGTGGACAATAAAAGGCCACTAAAATGTCCAGTTGTCACAACACAATGCCACAGATCTCTCAAGTTGTAAGGGAGCATTCAATTGGGATGCTGACTGCAGGAATGTCCAATAAGAGCTGTTGCCAGAGAATTGAATGCTTCATTTGTGAGGCATCTGTTTCTCAAACTAGACACTAATGTACTTGTCCTCTTGCTCAGTTGTGCACCGGGGCCTCCCACTCCTCTTTCTACTCTGGTTAGAGCCAGTTTGCGCTGTTCTGTGAAGGGAGTAGGACACAGCGTTGTACAAGATCTTCAGTTTCTTGGCAATTTCTCACATGAAATAGTCTATTCTTGTTCTGAGAAATGAAGGCTGACGAGTTTCAGATGATAATGGGCCTCTGTAAGCCTATGTAGATAATCCATTAAAACATCTGCCGTTTCCAGCTACAATAGTCATTTACAACATTAACAATGTCTACACTATGTTATTTTAATGGACAAAAAAAATTGCTTTAATTTCAAAAACAAGGATATTTCTAAGTGACCCCAAACTTCTGAATATATTATATGATACAATATCAGTACTTGTTGCATTTACAACTTGTCTAAGTCCTATCATCAACTGATTCCAGCTGGTGTATGGCTGTGGATTGACTGCATTATTTTAATGGTAATTGGCAGTTAATTAGAAAAATGTATGGAGTCATTCCTCTAAAACTGTCTGGCTAGCTAAGCTAACACACATACATTTTTCACATTTATTGTTTTACACAATATCACAGAAAAGGCAAAACCATGGTTGACCAACACCCTGACCAACATGGACCATCATAAGAACGTTCAGGACCATTCTAGTAGTCTAATCTCATGATTATATTACTGTGACAATAATAACACAGAAAACTCAGCCTTCACTGCAGGGCATCCAAACTCTGTGAGAATAGGTATATGCTTTAAAGACTGCTATTTGAGGACCACTTGTATTAAATGCTTTTAAGGCAACAAGTTATTGAGAAATGATTTACAGTATACACACATCCATGCATACCCAGTGAATTCTGTAGGCTTGCGCCTTGGCCAAATTGGTCTGTGCGTAGCTAAACGGAATAAGAAAAGTGCTGTACTCATTACAAACCTACATGGATTTTTTACAACCATTCTGACTGTCCATGTTGAAAATCTCTATACAAGATTTTGAGTTCAGATAGCCATGTGTTTTTTTCATTGAATTGATTCCCGACCCCGGCGGCTGCGCTTGTTCTTTAAGTTGCAACGCATATTGTGTTCATAAGGCACATTGATACATATCCTATATCTATTGTACATGACAATCAAACATGTGATAATGTTGTAGGCTAGGCTATACAATAAGCACACTAGCTATAGCACACATATTACGTAGGCCGGTCGGTTCAACTTACCTCCGGAAACCACCTTTTGCGCCAGACGAAAGCAGAAGCACAATCCAATGAACGTTAGTTTGAGCATATTTGGTAGTTAATTTGTTTACATATTAAATAAAAGTTAGTTAAAATTAGATGTGCTAAAAAAACTGTTCCGGGCATAGCCTTCTTCTTCGCTGAGGTTTAATGGCGGTTGGTATCCCAAAAAAAAAAAACATGTTGCATTACCGCCACCTACTAGACTGGGGTATAACTTCCTTATACTTTGCTAAAATAAATAACAAAATTCCCCCTAATCTAACACTACACTCACACTAAAATACCACACTCAACTATTTAAATATATTTAGTCCTACTTCAGGCCAACAGCCTGAAAGGATAGGACACTACCACTTAACACACCCTGTAACTCTTCTGATGCAAAGTCTCGCAGACCCAAATGCCTCTCTGCAGTTGTCACCACAACCTCTATTTTCTGCGACTTACGTTCCATCCCTGCAGTACCACTGATAATCATTACTATAAATGCCCAAAATCCAATCCTACACACCTAATCAGTCAAGGGTTTTTCTTTATTTTTACTATTTTCTACATTGTAGAATAATAGTGATGACATCAAAACTATGAAATAACACATATGGAATCATGTAGTAACCAAAAAGGTGTTAAATAAATCAAAATATATTTTATATTTGAGATTCATCAAAGTAGCCACCCTTTGCCTTGATGACAGCTTTGCACACTTGGCATTCTCTCAACCAGCTTCATGAGGTAGTCACCTGGAATGCATTTCTACTAACAGGTGTGCCTTGTTAAAGTTAATTTGTGGAATTTCTGTCCTTCTTAATGCATTTGAGCCAATCAGTTGTGTTGTGACAAGGTAGGGATGGTACACAGAAGATAGCCCTATTTGGTAAAAGACCAAGTCCATATTACGGCAAGAACAATACAAGACAAACTGGCACAGAGAGACAGGAAACACAGGGATAAATACACTGGGGGAAATAAGCGACACCTGGAGGGGGTGGAGACAATCACAAGGAAGGACAGGTGAAACAGATCAGGGCGTGACAAAAGTATCTTCTCTTGCCAAAACTCTTCATCCCCAAAATTGGAGAATTAAACAATATTTCTATTTTTGAGAATGTGGGAATTGTCCGTGGGTATTTAAAGAACAATCCTGTCGAAATTGTTTTATTTTGTGACATCAGGAAAGACAGTAGGACAATCTAACGGTATCTCTGGAAGTGTACATCCCTCAGTTATTCGTTTTCTACCTGAATGTTGTATAAAATTAATGATTAAATATGAAACTATTTGTGAGATGATGTAATGTGATGGTACCCTTCGAAATGAGGGAATTGTTTTTCATGTGAAGTATTAACCAAGTCAGTTGCCACGCCCACGTGAGCCCAGACATTATGTCGGCGTCATGGACCGTCCTTTTCCAGAAGTGTATAAAACCCACTTCCTACAAATTTTCCATTGAGTCAGAGAACGCCGGAACGAAGTCCCAACGTTGAAATGGCTACCACTATATCGGCCAAGGAGATCAGACAGTGTGTAGTGTTGGCTACACAGCGGGAAATTGTTCAACTCTAAAACATTGCTACAGAAGGAGCACATCCTAGACAACGCTTTTACCAGTCTGCAGCTGGAAATATGCGTAGCCGAAGACAAGAATACAGACAACCGCGGAAGCGTCTATTCTATGCGACACCCATTGGTATGCCTGATGTATCCTTTTTAACACAACCCGAGACTTTCTGTCGACTTACTCTCCAGCAGACGGACCGGTGATTTCAACAGAGAGACAACAACGGCATAAAAGCGTAAATATGTACATTGCAATTCCTTTCGAATGAGCGGCCGTTCATGTGCAAAGTATTAGCATTTCAATGAATTTAACTATCAACTGTGTGTAGTGGGTTAATTTAGTCTTTCCCGCTTTTTATCTGTCCCCACCCTTTCCATTGTCTATCAAGCCGTCATATCGGTATAGTCCACTAGTGACTTTTTCATTGCATTGTGTTAGTAACCAATAACTATATGTTAGTTTGTTATGTATTTCTGTGATTATTTAGTTAGTTAGTAAATAAATAATTAAGCCAATTTGTATATCGCTGATTCATTATGGAGACTAGGGTTCGTGCAGATAACGAAGAATTTTACGACGTTCAGAATGAGAATGACCGGGGTAATAATAATTAAAAGAAGACTGTAATCGTAAGATATGAAAATATCTGAAGAGTTATATTCTAGAAATCATAACTCTGTAAACAACATTTTCCCATGGTGCACTGACTTCCTAGTTAATTAATGTTTACATGATTAGTTTAATCACATAATAATTTAACCTAGAGTACTGATTTGATATAAATAAGTCTTCACATTTAATGATAGTCATAGACACAACAACACATACCACTACTTTCCCCAATGCTACACATTCCTTTGTCTCATGCCCTTTTGCACACTTCTCACACCTAGGAAACTCCCTCCTACACACTGCTACCACATGCACATAAGCTTGACACCTGTAGCAACGTAATGTATTCGGCACAAAAGCTTGTACAGGATAACTTATATCATAACATTACTTTGTTTGGCAAAGACTCAACATCAAAACTCAAAAGAACAGACAATTACTCTTCTGTTTCTCCCTTCACGCCACCCTGTCTGCATCGCATCAAACGACGAGCATCACAAACACCGGGAATCTTTCCCCTTCAGTTGGTCAGCTTTCACATTTACCTCTACCCCAGTAATCACTCCTTTCAATGGCGCCCTTTTCTTGAGAGAAAAACAATTCACATCTCTTGCACCCATTCGTTTAACAGGGAGTGCCTGCTCCCTCTGACCAGCAGAAACACATACAATTGTCACAAGACTACTTCTGGTTACCATCGCCGATTCCACAGCACCCAACTCTGTTCTCAAGGTACGCCATTTAACCGGCTGTCACAATCTCCATACAATCAGCACAACCCTTCAGGATGTAGCGCTCAACAGTCCATCCCACTTGTAAAGCAGCTGCTTTGTCTTGATGTTCTTCTTTATCAATAACTACCGCGACACTTTTCCATTTCAAACAAACGCGCTATCTTTCTCCCGGATTCCTTGATTTGCTTGCTCAGACCTAGCACCCACGTAAGTTTTATTGGCGAATCCCAACCCAGGCTTCATAGCCTTCTTCTTCTTCTGTAGGTTTTATGGCAGACTACAATCCCAAAATGTATATTACCGCCACCAACTGGACAGGGTTGAAAAAAACATACGTGATAGTTTTCCCTAATACGTGACAGGGAAAACAAACTTAATCCACCCCAAATAAAACAGTAAAAAAACACATTGACAACACCAAAACTCCTATTTCTTCCTTCCTTCAAATCTCCATATCTCCCTTCTCAGGCTCTATGACCTCGGAGGGAGGTACGGCTTGTGACAGTACTCCATGCAACTCCTCCGCCGAGAAGTCTTTCAGTCCCAGGAACCGTTCCGCCACATCCACAATGATGTCTATTTTCCTGGACTTCCTCTCTACCTTGGCAGTGCCATTAATCACCATAGCTATAAAGGCCACAGAGTCCACCTTCTCAACCTTTAACATATCTGGGTCCTGCTGTTGAACAGAAACCCCTGCAGCCCTCAGTGAAGGCCTATCCACAACCATGGACTCTTCAGGAGCACCATTAGAACCCTCAACCCTTTTAACAGCTGCTGCATATGAAACACTCTGGACAGCCCGGACTTTGACCACCTCATTCTCTTTCATCCTTGTTGGGCATTCCAAAGACGTGGCTTAACGGTTCCCACCACAATTGCAACATGTCAAATTTTCATCACTTTAAAAACACATGATATTATCTTTTCCACAACTTGAACATCTCGGCTTCTCCCTTCTGTAAACACTTGGTCTTGGGATAAATGCTCTGACTCTGTGGTTGATATATCCCAACTGCACTTGAGTAGTGAGAGACTCCATATCAAAAAACAAAAGAACAGATAGACTTCACTTTTTCTTCATTCACCATACGATTCATCCAACAAGCATCAATCAAATGGATTCTTCAAAATTGGTTATCCAATCAGCTGCTCCTCATTTACAAACTGTACTTCTACAGGATGAGAAGGGACCTTCTTATCACTGTATGCTACTTAGCTCCGTTTTCTATTCTTTTGGACAATATTCCAAATCTCCTTGACTCCAACGCCATTATGTTCACGCTCCACATCAATGTCCGCTTCCGCCATCTTTTCAGTTCATAGCCTACTTCTGATATTTTATTTCCTGAGGCTGTGAAAGTGAAAGTAAAATGTGGTTTAGCTCCTCAATGTCACGCCATAGAGAGGCTTTTATTCTCTATTTTGGTTAGGCCAGGGTGTGACTAGGGTGGGCATTCTAGTTTCTTTATTTCTATGTTTTCTATTTCTTTGTGTTTGGCCGGGTGTGGTTCTCAATCAGAGGCAGCTGTCTATCGTTGTCTCTGATTGGGAATCGTACTTAGGCAGCCTTTTTTCCTTTCGCATTTGTGGGTAGTGTTATATAATTTTGTAATTAATGTTCATAAATTGCAATTATCTTTTTAGGTCTGAACCCCAGAGATTGTAAAGTTCTAGTTTAAATGAAACAGACAGAATTCCCATCTCACAATTAGTCAAACAATTTTATTGGCGAGAGCTCTGACGTGCATATACAAAAACGTTCCTTTTATACCTTCCCTTAAACTACGCACATACATACACACTATATTTGGATTATCCCCTGAAGTCTCACCACAGTTTATTACCACTCAGCTGACAGTTCCAGTCCCCCCCAGATACGGAAAACCTGGAGGGGCTCTCACTGTCTTATTTTATCTCCACAGAGTTATAGCTGGGTCGGTTCAAACATAGGTTAAGGAGTCTCTTTGTTTTCTTTCGGCACACACATACATTCCTTTCTTCCCCAATGGTTATCATTTTTAATTACTCCTTGTCCATGCTACATAACCTCTAATCCTAATGGTTAAGTTTCTGGGTAGAATTAGTGAATCATTTATCTTAATCCTTGATAAAAATATTTTAACAGGTAGTTATCTTTGTTAGTGGCACTATTGCCCAAGTTAAGCTTCACGTTTTTTCCTTGTTTTGTTGTTTTGTTGGCGACATTCATTTCAAATAAAAAGAAATGTACGCTCATCGCGCTGCGCTTTGGTCCAGTCATTTCCACCTAGACGACGGCCGTGACACTCAAGCTGTTTCCATTGTTGGCAAGTGACATCTGGTGGGGCTTTGGAGGGGGTGAGTGTTAGGGGGTGTGTACGGGAGGCGAAGTCAGGTGCAGGAGAGCAGAGTGTAGTAAACAGGCGCACTTTAATTCCGGTCCAAAATGACAGCACATATAACATAACGTGCCAAAAATCACGGAACATTTAAAAAAGTATGGCGCCTGACAATTTCCACATAACAATAAACAATTACACACACAGACATGGAGGGGAACAGAGGACTAAATACACGCAGTCTGATTATGGAATGAAAACCAGGTGTGTATGGAACAAGACAAAACAAATGGACATATGAGAAATGGAGCGGCGATGGATAGAAAGCCGGTGACGTCGATCGCCGCCTGAACAAGGAGAGGAGCCGACTTCGGCGGAAGTCGTGACGGTGCCACCCCCCCCCCCATGACGCGTGGCTCGAGCGGCGCGCCAACACGTCCTCCACCGGAACCCAGCATCTCTCCTCCGGGCCATACCCCTCCCAGTCCACGAGGTACTGAAGGCCCCTCGCCCGATGTCTCGAATCCAGTATGGAACGAACGGAGTACGCCGGGGCCCTCTCAATGTCCAGAGGGGGCGGAGGAACCTCCCGTAACTCAGACTCCTGGAGCGGGCCAGCCACCACCGGCCTGAGGAGAGACACATGGAATGAGGGGTTAATGCAGTAATCGGGGGGAAGCTGTAACCTGTAACATACCTCGTTCACTCTCCTCAGGACTTTAAATGGCCCCAGCTCTACCCATTGATACACTGTGGTCCATTGGCTGCTAAAGAAATGAGCGCATAGAACTCAGTCTTTTGGCCAATGCAGCAGTAGGCCTATAACATCAATCATCAACTAAGTAAGATAGATAGACCTAAACCGACAATTAAAACAGTGGAAAATATCCTGATGAAAATGTTGGTTCTTTCAATCACATTCATCTCTTTACTCCGCCTGTCTGCCTTCCTTTCTATCTGTCTATTGAGCTACTGCTTGTGAAGCGCAACATTGTATCAAATCACCAACTGGCTGTCTCTAGCGAACTTGTACCATTGTATCAACAAGCCTATTCCGGGCCCTCAGTTTCCCGCACCAGTGAGCTCAGAACAGACGTTTCTGCTGGATATATAGAATCATCAGATCATGATATTTTGATAATCGAGTGTTGGAAAAAAATCAGGTACTGAGGAACTATCATTTCCAATGGACGTTAAAAAAACAGACAATTTACAATGTATGAGGTGAAGAAAAAATGAAGCTCAGCTTATTAGTGGTGGACGTGGTGAATTAACACAATCAGAAATCAGACATTGCCAAATGGGCACTTTCCTCCAGTTCCATGCAGCAGGCCAGGTAGGCCTACTTCTAAGCATGCTCATGCACAGGGACCCTCTGCACACATAGACAACTGACACCCACGAAGCATCGTTAGTGACGTGAGTGACGTCCCCGATTGAAACGCTATTAGCGCGCACCTCGCTAACTAGCTGGCCATTTCACATCGGTTACACTGACCCCCCTTTTGACCTCCTCCTTTTCCGCAGCAACCAGGGATCCGGGTCAACAGCATCAATGTAAGTATAGTTTCCGCCCCTCGCCCCGAACCAGGGACCCTCTGCACACATCAACAGTCACTCTCGAAGCATCGTTACCCAACGCGCCACAAAAGCCAAGGCCCTTGCAGAGCAAGGGGAACAACTACTTCAAGGTCTCAAAGCGAGTGACGTCACTGATTGAAACGCTATTAGTGCGCACCACCGCTAACTAGCTAGCCATTTCACATTGGCCTCCTCCTTTTCCGCAGCAACCATTGATCCGGGTCAACAGCATCAATGTAACAGTATAGCTTCTGTCCCTCTCCTAGCCCCTACCTGGGCTCAAACCAGGTACTTCAATAATGAGGACACATCAGATAGCACCAATAAGCAACATGCACACCTGAACTACTTCTCTGATTGTCACGGTTCTCGTAAGAACGGGACCAAGGCGCAGCAGATGTTGAGTTCCACATATTTATTTCAAAGTGAAACTTTAAGCAAAAACAATAAATTAATAAGCGTACAACGAAACGTGACTACGTGGTGCACATGCACAAACACAAAACAATATCCTACAAACACAGGTGGGGAAAATAGCTACTTAAATATGATCACCAATTAGAGACAACAATTACCAGCTACCTCTAATTGGGAACCATACAAAACACATAGAAACATAGAAAATATAAACTAGAACACAACATAGAAATTTTAAACTAGAATACACCCTAGCCCTGACCTACCACACTATAGAGAAACAAGGGCTCTCTATGGTCAGGGCGTGACAGTACCCCCCCCCCCCCAAAGGTGCGGACTCCGGCCGCAAAACCTGAAACCTAATGGGGAGGGTAGGGGGGGGATTAGTGTCGGTAGCGGCTCCGGTGTAGGTCGTAGCCCCCGCCCAGACCCCGGATCCGGCCATTGCGCCGGGCTGAACGCCGTGCCTGGACTGGGCATCGGCACAAAGGAGGACTCCGGCCATGGAGCCGGGTTGGACGACGTGCCTGGACTGGGCACCGGCGCAGAGGAAGGCTTTGGAGCTGGACTGGACGCCGTGCCTGGACTGAGCACCGGCGCAGAAGAAGGCTCCGGCCATGGAGCGGACTGGACGCCGTGCCTGGACTGAGCACCGGCGCAGAAGAAGGCTCCGGCCATGGAGCGGACTGGACGCCGTGCCTGGACTGGGCACCGGCGCAGAGGATGGCTCCGGCCTTGGAGCGGGACTGGACGCCGTGCCTGGACTTTCCGGACCGTTGACCGTCGACGGAGGCTCCGGACTGTGTACCGTCGCCGGAAGCTCCGGACTGTGTACCGTCGCCGGAAGCTCCGGACTGTGTACCATCGCAGGAAGCTCCGGACTGTGAACCGTCGCCGGAAGCTCCGGACTGTGAACCGTCGCCGGAGGTTCCGGACTGTGAACCGTCGCCGGAAGCTCTGGACTGTGAATGCGCACTGGAGGCCTAGTGCCGGTACAGGTGGCACCGGACTGGTTACACGCACTTCAGGGCGAGTGTGAGGAGCAGGCACAGGACGTACCGGACTGGGGAGGTGCACTGGAGGCCTGATGCGTGGGGCCGGCACAGGTTGCACCGGACTGGTGACACGCACATCAGGGCGAGTGCGAGGAGCAGGCACAGGATTTACCGGACTGGGGAGGCGCACTGGAGGCCTGATGCGTGGGGCCGGCACAGGTGGCACCGGATTGGTGACACGCACTTCAGGGTGAGTGCAAGGAGGAGGCACAGGACGGACCAGACTGGGGAGGCGCACTGGAGGCCAGAAGCGTGGAGCCGGCCCAGGTTGCACCAGACTGCTAACCGGATCCTCCGGTCGGATGTTGAGCATAACACACTTGCACAACATCTCTCTCATCTCTTTCTCTCAACTTCCCCATTGCCTCCCTGACGGTCTCTGGCTCTTCAGGGCGAGTGCGGGGAGCAGGGGCACAGGACGTACCGGGCTGGAGAGGCGCACTGGAGATCTGATGTGTGGAGGCGGCACAGGTTTCACCGGACTGATTACACGCTCCTCCAAACGCCTGCGTTGCCACATACTCCGAGCTAACTCCATTCTCCAGTATCCTTCCTCACACTGTTCCATCGATTCCCAGGCGGGCTCTGGTACTCTCCTTGGGTCGACCGACCACTTCTCTATCGCCTCCCTGACGGTCTCTGGCTCTTCCCTCTGCTCAGCTGCCAGCTCCATGTTCCCCCCCCAAAAATCTTGGGGTTTCTGTGGCCCCGGTCCCCGCCGTTGTCGCTGTCCCCCTATGCTCCTTGGCGACTCCCGCCAAGGAAGGGTCTCGTGTCCTCTCATGTCCTCCCAAGTCCAAAACTCCCTTACCTCATGTTCACGCTGCTTGGTCCTTTGTTGGTGGGATATTCTATCACGATTGTCGTAAGAAAGGGACCAAGGTGCAGCGGATGTTGAGTTTCACATATTTATTTCAAAGTGAACCTTTAAGCAAAAACAATAAATCAATAAACGAACAATGAAACGTGACTACGTGGTGCACATGCACAAACACAAAACAATATCCCACAAACACAGGTGGGAAAATTGCTACTTAAATATGATACCCAATTTGAGACAACAATTACCAGCTGCCTCTAATTGGGAACCATACAAAACACCAACATAGAAAATATGAACTACAACACAACATAGATATTTTAAACTAGAATACCCCCTCACGCCCTGACCTACTACACCATAGAGAAACAAGGGCTCTCTATGGTCAGGGCTTGACACTGATAGAGTTCAGTGTGTCAAATTGGAGGGCCTGTTGTCCGGACCTCTGGTAGTCTGTATGGGGGTGCCACAGGGTTCAATTCTCGGGCCGACTCTCTTCTCTGTATCAATCAATGATGTCGCTCTTGCTGCTGGTGATTCTCTGAGCCACCTCTACGCAGGTGACACCATTCTGTATACTTCTGGCCTTTCTTTGGACACTGTGTTAACTAACCTCCAGACGAGCTTCAAACGCAAGTAAAACTAAATGCATGCTATTCAATCGGTCACTGCCCGCACCTGCTCACTAGAATCGGCTTCCTATATCGCAACAAAGCATCCTTCACTCATGCTGCCAAACATACCCTCGTAAAACTGACCATCCTACCGATCCTCGACTTCGGTGATGTCATCTATAAAATAGCCTCCAACACTCTACTCAACAAATTGGATGCAGTCTATCACAGTGCCATCTATTTTGTCACCAAAGCCCCATACACTACCCACCACTGCACGACCTGCACCTGTTGGTTGGCCCTCGCTTCATACTCGTCGCCAAACCCACTGGCTACATGTTATCTACAAGTAAAGCCCCGCCTTATCTGAGCTCACTGGTCACCATAGCAGAACCCACTCGTAGCACACGCTTCAGCAGGTACATCTCACTGGTCACCCCCAAAGCCAATTCCTCCTTTGGTCATCTTTCCTTCCAGTTCTCTGCTGCCAATGACTGGAACGAACTGCAAAAATCTCTGAAGCTGGAGACTCATATCTCCCTCACTAGCTTTAAACACCAGCTGTCAGATCAGCTCACAGATCACTGCACCTGTACATAGCCCATCTGTAAACAGCCCATCTATTTACCTACCTCATCCCCATACTGTATTTATTTATTTATCTTGCTCCTTTGCACCCCAGTATCTCTACTTGCACATTAATCTTCTGCACATCTACCATTCCAGTGTTTAATTGCTATATTGTAATTACTTCGCCAGCATGGCCTATTTATTGCCTTAACTCCCTTATCCTTCCTCATTTGCACTCACTGTATAGAGACTTTTTGTTTTCTTTTGTTCTACTGTATTATTGATTGTATGTGTGTTTATTCCATGTGTAACTCTGTGTTGTTGTATGTGTCAAATTGCTATGCTTTATCTTGGCCAGGTCACAGTTGCAAATGAGAACTTGTTCTCAACTAGCCTACCTGGTGAAACAAAGGTGAAAAAAAATATATACAATTCTGTAAATACAGGTAGAACCAGTATCACCTTCAGAATTACTGGTTGTCAGCTAAATGTAGACATTGGTAGTACTACTTGCTCCCTCCCCCTCACCTATAACTTAGCACTTACTAACCCCACATTTTGACAATCAGATGGTTCACTTGAGCACTGTGACTCTTGTAGCCATCGAAAATCCCAAAACACAAATCTAATCTACCCAAAACCACATCATTAAGATAGCCTACTAACGAGCAAGAGGGTGAATGTTACTGTTATTACTGTTCTGTTCACCTGCACCACCTCAAATCATCTAACTACAGTATTTCTATGAGCAAGTGCTCTGTTACTAAATACTATGTCTATGAACACCAATGCACGTGGTCAAACCAAGTAGCGTACGGTCACCGACAGCAATTCAAATGGCAGTAGCAACACTGACTCTGAAGTTAATACAGATTAAAACTATTTTTATTATATGTAATAATCAGTATTGATAATCAGGCCTATTTACATTTTAGTCCTTTAGTAGACACTCCTATCCAGAGTGATTAGGGCTAAGTGCCTTGCTAAAGGGCACAGACATTTTTGACCTAGTCGGCTCAGGGATTCGAACAAGTGACCTTTCAGTGACTGGCCCAACGATCTTAACGACTAGGACACCTACCACCCTGGCCTATCATTACCACTCACCTGAGCCAAACACCTGTCCAACTGGCTCGCTGACTTCTTCAGCTTGCAGCTGTACTTTTAAACGTTGGTTGATTTGCCAGTGTCACTCTTAGAGACAATCAGCTGTTTGTCTAAGACCTCCCACAACCCCTCTCCAGCTGTATGTGATGGGTTCAGCATCAGTGGTGGTGCCTTCACAGGTAAGGCACAAGGTTTTGTTGGAGTTACAGGCAAAAGTGATTGTGGGTTTAAGGACTGCTTCTGTAAATCCAGGAGAGAGACAAAGACAAAGCAGGGGAAAAAATGCTGGTGAGGCACTGCATCACAGACTGCTGTTTAATATAGAGGCACACAGACCGACACACAAACACACACATTTAGGTTTGAAAAAAATGTGATCAATGTCAGAGGTCAAATTAATAAAATCAAACATAGAACTCCTTTATTGAAAAATATAAATATCAAACACCTCAAATTCACAAAGGATTGGCAGGACATACAGGCTGGAATTCAATTGTTGCAGATAAAATAAACACACTGCGCTTTAAAGTGCATTTGTTTTGCACAGCAGCATGTTTCATAAGGAAGGAGTGGACACTTGATTTAGGAATCATCAGTCCTGTGGTGTGATCAGTTTAGTGAACCTGGCTGAGACTGATCTCTAAGTCTAGTGTCAACTAGTCCCTTTCCCCAACTCAGTATTCACAGATCTGAAGGGTTCAGATAGGGATATGTATGTTGGGGATGGCTGAATCCAGCCCTATATGGACCTTCCTCTGTATTGCTTTCACCAATCAAGTTTGTATTTTTTCCCAATCTTAAGACAAAGTGCTGAAACAGAATTGGTGTTCAGATGTTGTGTACAACACAATCATTCAGTCATCAACACCACTAGTGTTGAGGTCTGGAGTTTAAACAGCGATACATACAATGATTGTACAAGTACAGGTTTTTGCATGTGCCAACACTCCATTTTAGAACAGTCTTGGTCCAGTCCCACAATAAATTAATGTGAGCTGGTCTTAATTCATAACATCTTCTGTGACAGAATTACATGAGACATACCAGTAACAGAACTAAAACCTGGGATATACCAAGTTAGTGGTCTTGCCCAACAAATGTTCTCAACAATCTGGTGGCAATTAGTGTTAACCCTTACTATGGTCTGTAATTGGTCCATCACAGACTGATGTACAGATATATATATTTTTCTCTATCTTAAAATCCTAGTGACAAAATTCTATTGTGAAAACAGATATTTACCAGATTGTAATTTGATGAAGACAACATTAAAATATTAAGGCATTAAAACTTGTTAGTAATACATCTCAGTATTGCAGAGCTCTCCCCCTTATAATTAAAACAATAACAACCTGTACAAATTCCTTGACATAAGTCAAGTGAAGGCTTTAAGAATTAGTAAATTATGAAATGATAAGACATTCACAAGCTGCGATTTAAAACAGAAAGTGCAGTGGGTTGGCATAAAGCACTCTGGAGAAAATACCTGAAAAGGTATCATACAACCACAAAATGGTTGATACTATGGCTTCAAACAACCTGCACAAATTCATTGAGATTTGTAAAGACGAGGCATGAATACTGAGAAAGGATAAGAATCTACAAAGCTATTTACCACAAAGTATAAGATACTTTTTGGTCCATCATCAAAATGTTCTGAAATACAAATATTGCCCTCATATTTCTGAAGTACTGTAAGTTCATAAAGCACACTGGTCATCACATTATACAGTGAGCGGAAAATAGGCAAACATTGCACACATTGCATTCAATCTGATGAAGTACAGTGAGCTCCAAAAGTATTGAGACAGTTACATGGTTTCTGGTTGTTTTGGCTCTGTACTCCAGCACTTTGGATTTGAAATGATCCAACAACTGAGGTTAAAGTGCAGACTGTCATCTTTAATTTGAGGGTAGTCTCATCCATATCGGGTTAAAGCTGACAGTCTTTAACCTCATAGTCATTATCTCATTTCAAACCCAAAGTACTGGAGTACAGAGCCAAAACAACAAAATATGTCTGTACCAATATTTTGTAGCTCACTGTACTTCATCTGATTCCATGTTACTTTGTGCAACGTTCACCTGTTGTTTTCCTTCATTTTACATTTAATTAAAAACGTCTCCAACATGTTTCTCTCTTGGTAGTTTGTCTCAATGTAACAGATATGGAGTTATGTACTGAGAGCCTTCAAACCCCATGTTTCTGGTCCTCAGTTACCCCACCAGGAAGACCACCAGCTGGAAGGAAGCAACAGAGGAAAGAGCTCATGAGACAAAACATTACTAATGACTAGGGCCAGGAGTTTTTCCTTGTCAGGTCACATGGTCTGGAAAAACTCTTGGTCTTATGTTATATATGCAACAGGTGTTCTTCCAGAAGAGTTAGACTTAAATCACACACATTCCTGCTCTCCTTTCACACCCTCATAAGCTACAACAATCAAACAGTACAGGGATTTCCTAGTTTGTCTTTTCTGGACCACAAACTTGCTCTAACAATCATCAAGGTAATCAACAACATATTAGATGGCAGAATTCCAGGTGAACGCCACTGTTTCTTACACTCAGGCTTGGACTGATCTTTAGGACTGTTGGATCTGCTGGCTTCAGCTGCTAATGAGCTGCTAATAGAAGGACAAACTTCCTTACTGTTATTACTGTTATGTTCACCTTCACCACCTCAAATCATTGATCATCAAAAACTCATTCCATGGAGGGCCGAGTGTCTGCGGGTTTTCACTCGATTGATGAAATAAGATCACCAATTAGTAAACAACTCCCCCACCTAGTTGCCTAGATCTTAACAAAAAAACAGACACTAAGCCCTTCATGGAATGGGTTTGACACCCCAGATCTAGATGAACCCTATATACTTGTAATACAACAAAGTATAATGTATCTGGCTTTTAAGAATCTGTCAGTTATAGGAATCAGGACAAATATGGTTGGAGTGTACTGTAACTGCCAGAGCACTCTGTTACCGGGTAAACTGTCTGCTTAAGTCTCATACACACCTCCATTCCCCTGTAATTTGTCAGCAATGTTGTCCCCTGTTTTAGAGGACAGTAGCAAAACCACTCAGCAGAATCACACAGAAGGAAAACAACTACAGCCTCTCCTACTGCATCAAATGCTACTTAAGAAGTTACTTCTGCTTTATACAGTCTTAAATTAACTGCCTTTAGCTGAGGAGAAGACAAGAGAGAAGTTGAGTTTAGCCTTCTCATACACAGACCATATAATTATTTGTTGTGTTCACTTCTGGATGATAATGAAAAGGATGCTGAGTGTCAGAATTCCAGGAGAATACCACTGTGTCTTCTACCATCAGGCTTTGACTAATATTTAAGACTATTGGATCCGCTAGGTTAATCTGCCAATGAGTACACAGGGACAAACTCTTCTTCTTCTGAAAGAATACACTCATAAGGTGTATTGCCGCCACCTACTGTACAGGCTAGTAAAAAATAAACTCAAAATATTTTTTGCATTAATAAATTCATACTAATTACCAAAAGACATTTCCCCGAATTCACACTACTACCCTGAATTTCAAACAAAAAACTGTACACCTTCAGTCGGATTTAAATGTCTATTCAGATCCCTACACAGGCTCGGGAACCTGGGAGGGGGGGGGACCTCTTCATTCAGTACTCCCTGTAACATTTTGGCTGTAAAGTCCTGGAGATCCAGAAATCTATTTGCCCCCTTCACAATGTCTAACTGCTTTGATTTTATTCTTCACTTGACTAGTGCAATTCATCAATTGCGCTATAAATGCAATAAAGTCCACCTTCACTGTTTGTGTGTCGGGATCCTTCTCCTGCATGGCATTCACTGCAGACTGTCGGACATCCACTACCACCTCCTCTCTACTTACTCATTCAGCTATTTTCACCTCCTCCACATAGAATCAGGGCTATCCAGCAGGTCTCCTAACTACTGCGTCTCACCGCACAACTCACATAATCAGGTTTTACATAAGTCGGGAGAACCACTTCATCAAACGCCAATCAAACCGATAGGCTTTGCGCCTTCTTTTCGTCTATCATTCGATTCAAGCGACATTCGTCTACCACTCCTGGAATGTTATCCCTAAACCACACAGCTTCTATGTCCAACGAGACACCAGAGATGACACCTTTAATCAGAGCCCAACTCTGAAAACCCTAGCTTTCCACATCATACATCGACATCTTGTAGAGCCACAGAGCCTTCTCCTTATGCGCTTTTGAAATGCGAAATCAACATCATACCGCACCTGGTCACTCTGACCGATTCCACTTTAAACAATTCGTCCTTCACAATCTCTGAGACCGCAAACGGATCACCCCAACAAAAAAAACATCCTTGCTTGTGAATCACACTCCAACCATCAACTGCTGTTCATTTCCAACTTCAGCCCTTTCTACTCCACTCTTCTTCACCATTGTCCACTCATTCTCCCCAACTGTAGTCGCGCCAAGAGAATAACACAATACTTCCACTTCATGTGTCAGACTCATTCCACAGAGGGCCAAGTGTCTGCAGATTTTCACTCCTCCCTTGCACTTGGATTGATGAATTAAGGTCACTAATTAGTAAATAACTCCCCTCACCTGGTTGTCTAGGTCTTAATTGAAAGGAAAAAACAAAAACCTAAGCCCTTAATGGAATGAGTTTGACACCCCAGTTCCCTCTATACTTATAATATAACAAAATATAATGTATTTAGCTTTTCAGGATCAGTCAGTTACAGGAATCAAAACATCAGAACAAATATGGTTGGAGTTCACTGTAACTGCAGGAGCACTGATTCCAGATCTGTTACCGGGTAAACTATCCACTTAAGCTTCATACGCACCTCCATTCTCCTGCCCTTTTACAGTTTTGTCTGTGTTCTCTTCCCCTGTTTTGTTAAACATCTACTACAGCTCCTCTTATTGCATCAAATGCTACTTAAGAAGTTACTTCTGTTTATACAGTCTTAAATTAACTGGATGACTTGCCTTGTTCTGGCTGGACTCCATCACTGCCTTTAGCTGAGAAGAAGAGGAGAGAGAAAAGTTGAGCTTAGCATTCTCATACACAAACCATTTTAGTATTTGTTGTGTTCACTTCTGGATGACAATGAAAAGGATGCTAAGTGGCAGAATTCCAGTTGAATGCCACTGTGCCTTACCATCAGTCATCAACAGAATTAAAATAAAATTGCAATCAATGGGGCAAAAAAGTATTTAGTCAGCCACCAATTGTGCAAGTTCTCCCACTTAAAAAGATGAGAGAGGCCTGTAATTTTCATCATAGGTACACTTCAACTATGACAGACAAAATGAGAGAAAAATCCAGGAAATCACATTGTAGGATTTTTAATGAATTTATTAGCAAATTATGGTGGAAAATAAGTATTAATTCCGATTGTTGCCTGCATCCCTTGTAAAGTTACACCATCCATTAACATTGTTTACAGCAAATAGAGTAGAAGAGGTTCCTTGAATTTAGGAGGTATTTGTCCTTTAAGTTATGTCCTTTAAGGTTATGTTGAGAAAACATGGAAATATTCTGGGTTGTGGGATTACAGCTGTGGACTCTCTCTCTGTCTCTCTCACACACACACACCTAGTTTAAAACAGTTTTCTGGAATGGGACAAAAACAACACTACTGTTCTGTGCTGAGAGGAAGTATGTGTGTAGTGCATGGAAGGTTGTGAATATAGGGCAGTACATGAATAATGTTGTGTGTGTATTACTTTGGGAACCCTGTTAGAATATGGATCAGTCCAGTTAAGGCAACACTTACCAAACATTCTACCAAAATACTTTCTCAAAAAGTTGATCCAGGTGTCTTGGGGATATCCTGAGATTAAATAGGAACTCAAAAATGTAAGCCATTATTAACATTTTCATTCAAATTGTGCTTTGCTTTCACTGGAATCCAAATGTTCTGAATTTTCTGTGAAGCAGTGTGTATGAAGAATTGAGACAGGAAGAGAGAATTAGCCTACCTTTCTTTTTCTTCCACAACCAAATTCCTGAGGAGTAAAAAAAATTATAATTGTATTTTTCAAGTTGATCCATGGTTCTGTATCTTATGTATTAGGTTTAACAGAGTGAGAAATAACCCCTCTTAAAGTACAAGTCTGTGTATTAACCATTCTGTCAGCTATTGAGTAGGACTTCACCCACATTTACATGTTTAAGCTGCAATAAGAAGACATCATTTCTGAGAGCACCAATAAACAACCTGCATACAGTACCTGCACAAGGCCGACTTCAAATCAATGTGAAAGTAACCAGTGCATTAAACAGCTGACGACAAATGCAAACTATGCTCGATAAATACTACACATGCATTGAAATAAAAAGGCATACATCAAAGGACTTACCCAGGTCTACAATCAACAAGAATGCACAAAGACAAACTCAAAGAATGACAAGAATCACAAAATATACACATGCTTTTTTAAAGGGAGCTAACATGCTAACCACTCCGCTGATGTTGCAAAATAAATGTACACATACTGTGCATTCAGAAAGTATTCAGACCCCGTCCCCTTTTTCCACATTTTCTTACATTATACCCATATTCTAAAATTGATTAAATAAAAAAATGTCCTCATCAATCTACACACAATACACCATAATACAAAAGTGAAAACAGGTTTAGAAATGTTTGCAAATTTATAATAAAATAAAAACAGAAATACCTTATTTACATAAGTATTCAGACCCTTTGCTATGAGACTCGAAATTGAGCTCAGGTGCATCCTGTTTCCATTGATCATCCTTGAGATGTTTCTACAACTTGATTGGAGTCCACCTGTGGTATATTCAATAGATTGGACATGATTTGGAAAGGCAAACACCTGTCTATATACGTTTCCACAGTTGACAGTGCATGTCAGAGGGAAAACCAAGCCATGAGGTAGAAGGATTTGTCTGTAGAGCTCCGAGACATGATTGTGTCGAAGCACAGATCTGGGGAAGTGTACCAAAGAAATTCAGCAGCATTGAAGGTCCCCAAAAACATAGTGGCCTCCATCATTCTTAAATGGACCAAATTTAAGAATGGCTGGCTGCCCGGCCAAACTGAGCAATCAGGGGAGAAGGGCCTTGGTCAGGGAAGTGACCAAGAACCCAATGGTCACTCTGACAGAGCTCCAGAGTTCCTCTGTGGAGATGGGAGAACCTTCCAGAAGGACAACCATCTCTTCAGCACTCCATCAATCAGGCCTTTATGATAGAGTGTTAGACGGAAGCTTGGAGTTTGCCAAAAGGCACCTAAAGGATTCTCAGACCAGAGAAATAAGATTCTCTGGTCTGATGAAATCAAGACTGAACTCTTTGGCCTGACTGCCAAGCGTCGAGTCTGGAGGAAACCTGGCACCATCCCTACGGTGAAACATGGTGGTCGCAGCATCATGCTGTGGGGATGTTTTTCAGCAGCAGAAACTTAGGGGACTGGTCAGGATCGAGGGAAAGATTAACGGCGCAAAGTACAGAGAGACCCTTGATGAAAACCCACTTCAGACTGCTCAGGACCTCAGACTAGGGCAAAGGTTCTCCTTCCAACAGGACAACGACCCTAAGCACACAGCCAAGACAATGGAGGAGTGGATTTGGGACATGTCTCTGAATGTCCTTGAGTGGCCCAGCCCAAGCCTGGACTTGAACCCAATCGAACATCTCTGGAGAGACCTGAAAATAGCTGTGCAGTAACGCTCCCCATCCAACCTGACAGAGCTTGAGAGGATCTGCAGAGAAGAATGGGAGAAACTCACCAAATACAGGTGTGCCCAGTTTGTAGTAGAGGTCGACCGATTAATCGGAATGGCCGATTCATCGGAATGGCCGATTAATCAGGCCGATTTCAAGTTTTCATAACAATCGGGAATCGTTTTTTTTTTTTTTTTTACACCTTTATTTAATCTTTATTTAACTAGGCAAGTCAGTTAAGAACACATTCTTATTTTCAATGACGGCCTAGGAACGTTCTGCCTCGTTCTGCCCCAGATTTTTAACCTTGTCAGCTCGTGGGATCCGAGCTGACAACTAGTCCAATGCTCTCCAATGTTAACTAGTCCAATGCTCTAACACCTGATTACATTGCACTCCACGAGGAGCCTGCCTGTTACGCGAATGCAGTCAGCTAAGGTAAATTGCTAGCTAGCATTAAACTTATCTTATAAAAAACAATCAATCAATGACTGTCATTGCTCCAATGTGTACTTAACCATAAACATCAATGCCTTTCTTAAAATCAATACACAAGTATATATTCTTAAACCTGCATATTTAGCTAAAAGAAATACAGGTTAGCAGGCAATATTAACCAGGTGAAATTGTGTCATTTCTCTTGCGTTCATTGCACGCAGAGTCAGGGTATATGCAACAGTTTGGGCCGCCTGGCTCTTTGCAAACTAATTTGCCAGAATTTTACGTAATTATGACATAACATTGAAGGTTGTGCAATGTAACAGGAATATTTAGACTCATGGATGCCACCCGTTAGATAAAATACGGAACGGAATAAACGTTTTGTTTTCGAGGTGATAGTTTCCGGATTAGTTAAAGGTATACGGTTTAGAGAGAAATAGTCGACGCGTTATAATTCCTGTAATAACTTGCGGCTGAACTTGAAAGGGGTTCCTTCGTTATTTTACCGTTCATGTCTTCCATAGAGAATGTCTTGATCTACTTCAAATAAGGTCTGTGTTTCGCGGAGGAGCAGACTGACAGGGGAACATGCAGACAAGCTCTGCTTTCTGCACTACAACCCAAAACTTCTTAACTGGGAATATTGAAGACCCATGAAAGCTGGTGGTTCGTTTTAACATATGTTCTCATGTTATTTGAGACTAAATTGATTTTATTTATGTATTATATTAAGTTAAAATAAAAGTGTTCATTGTTCATTCAGTATTGTTGCAATTGTCATTATTACAAAAATGTGTGTGTGTGTATGATATATATATATATATATATAAACATGTTTAAAAAAATATATATATAGAAATCGGCCGAATAATCGGTATCGGCTTTTTTTGTCCTCCAATAATCGGTATCGCCGTTGAAAAATCATAATCGGTCGACCTCTAGTTTGTAGCATCATAACCAAGAAGACTTAAGGCTGTAATCAATGCCAAAGATGCTTCAACAAAGCACTGATCTGAATACTTATGTGTATGTAATATATATATATTTTTTAAATATAAATTAGCAAAAATACTAAAAATCAGTTTTTGCTTTGTCAATATGGGGTATTGTGTGTGGATTGATGAGGGGGGTGGGAATTATTTAATACGTTTTAAAATAAGGCTGTAACGCAACAAAATGTGGAAAAGGTCAAGGGGTCTGAATACTTTCCGAATGCATTGTACTAGAGGGATTAATCGGAATGGCCGATTTCAAGTTTTCATAACAACCGGAAATCGGTATTTTTGGGCACCGATTTGCCGTTTTTTTAATATATATATTTTTATACCTTTATTTAACTAGGCAAGTCAGTTAAGAACACATTCTTATTTTCAATGACGGCCTAGGAACGGTGGGTTAACTGCCTTGTTCAGGGGCAGAACGACAGATTTTCACCTTGTCAGCTCGGGGACCCAATCTTGCAACCTTACAGTTAACTAGTCCAACGCAATAACGACCTGCCTCTCTCTCGTTGCACTCCACAAGGAGACTGCCTGTTACGCGAATGCAGTAAGCCAAGGTAAGTTGCTAGCTAGCATTAAACTTATCTTATAAAAAACAATCAATCATAACCACTAGTTAACTACACATGTTTGATGATATTACTAGATATTATCTAGCGTGTCCTGCGTTGCATATAATCTGACTGAGCATACCAGCATACAAGTATCTAAGTATCTGACTGAGCGGTGGTAGGCAGAAGCAGGCGAGTAAACATTCATTCAAACAGCACTTTCGTGCGTTTTGCCAGCAGCTCTTCGTTGTGCGTCAAGCATTGCGCTGTTTATGACTTCAAGCCTATCAACTCCCGAGATGAGGCTGGTGTAACTGAAGTGAAATGGCTAGCTAGTTAGCGCGCGCTAATAGCGTTTCAAACGTCACTCGCTCTGAGCCTTCTAGTAGTTGTTTTCTTTCATAGCACATATTGCACTTTTACTTTCTTCTCCAGAAAAAGAACTGAAGGAGGAGAGATTACTAGGAACAAAGTAGGTTTCCTCTTTCATCTGTGGATTAATTGTCAGAGTAGAGAAAACACGATTTTGTGTGACTCAAAATGGGGCAAAATTCTACAAAGATCCAGAAAAAAGATATTGGGGATTTCAGGTAACATAACAACCCAATGTTTATATCCCAGGACAAATTAGCTAGCAACAGCTAGCTAGCTAGCTAAATAGCCATGAATGTTTCGCGTGTTTCGACCTGTCCCCAAATGAATATAGCTGGTTCAGAGTTCGTTCTGATATTTCAACCTGAGTGTCCTGATTGCGTCTGGTGTGGATGGACAAAATCAACATGCGCACGCGGACGCATGTAAGGCTGCGTCCGTGATTCAGCACCGCTGAATGGACAGCTCCTCGGTATAGGTAGGCATAGTGGAGCTCCATGGCATGGCATGGCATGGTTCGACTCTGTCAATCACCATATTCTTATCGGCAGACTCAGTAGCCTCGGTTTTTCTAATGACTGCCTTGCCTGGTTCACCAACTACTTTGCAGACAGAGTTCAGTGTGTCAAATCGGAGGGCATGTTGTCCGGTCCTCTGGCAGTCTCTATGGGGGTACCACAGGGTTCAATTCTCGGGCCGACTCTTTTCTCTGTATACATCAATGATGTTGCTCTTGCTGCGGGCGATTCCCTGATCCACCTCTACGCAGACGACACCATTCTATATACTTCCGGCCCTTCCTTGGACACTGTGCTATCTAACCTCCAAACGAGCTTCAATGCCATACAACACTCCTTCCGTGGCCTCCAACTGCTCTTAAACGCTAGTAAAACCAAATGCATGCTTTTCAACCGTTCGCTGCCTGCACCCGCACGCCCGACTAGCATCACCACCCTGGACGGTTCCGACCTAGAATATGTGGACATCTATAAGTACCTAGGTGTCTGGCTAGACTGCAAACTCTCCTTCCAGACTCATATCAAACATCTCCAATCCAAAATCAAATCAAGAATCGGCTTTCTATTCCGCAACAAAGCCTCCTTCACTCACGCCGCCAAACTTACCCTAGTAAAACTGACTATCCTACCGATCCTCGACTTCGGCGATGTCATCTACAAAATAGCTTCCAATACTCTACTCAGCAAACTGGATGCAGTTTATCACAGTGCCATTCGTTTTGTTACTAAAGCACCTTATACGACCCACCACTGCGACCTGTATGCCCTAGTCGGCTGGCCCTCGCTACATGTTCGTCGTCAGACCCACTGGCTCCAGGTCATCTACAAGGCTATGCTAGGTAAAGTGCCGCCTTATCTCAGTTCACTGGTCACGATGGCTACACCCACCCGCAGCACGCGCTCCAGCAGGTGTATCTCACTGATCATCCCTAAAGCCAAAACCTCATTTGGACGCCTTTCCTTCCAGTTCTCTGCTGCCTGCGACTGGAACGAATTGCAAAAATCTCTGAAGTTGGAGACTTTTATCTCCCTCAACAACTTTAAAAATCTGCTATCCGAGCAGCTAACCGATCGCTGCAGCTGTACATAGTCCATCTGTAAACTACCCACCCAATTTACCTACCTCACCCCCCATACTGCTTTTATTTATTTACTTTTCTGCTCTTTTGCACACCAGTATCTCTTCTTGCACATGATCATCTGATGATTTATCACTCCAGTGTTAATCTGCTAAATTGTAATTATTCGATTTATTGCCTACCTCATGCCTTTTGCACACATTGTATATAGATTCTCTTTTTTTTCTACCATGTTATTGACTTGTTTATTGTTTACTCCATGTGTAACTCTGTGTTGTCTGTTCACACTGCTATGCTTTATCTTGGCCAGGTCGCAGTTGCAAATGAGAACTTGTTCTCAACTAGCCTACCTGGTTAAATAAAGGTGAAATAAATTTTTTTTTAAAAAAATGGTGCTGAATGGACAGCACAGTCTGTGGGCAGTTAGACATTTTCTAGGCATGGTTAGGTAGCCTACAATGCGTATATGAAAATCATAACTGGCATGCAGAACTTTATAAATGGTAGGATCAATTGTAAATTGGCACGCCAGATGAAAAAGGTTGCCGACCCCCTAGGCCACAGGTGTCAAACTCATTCCACGGGGGGCCGAGTGTCTGCGGGTTTTCGCTCCTCCCTTGTACTTGATTGATGAATTAACATCACTAATTAGTTAGGAACTCCCCACACCTGGTTGTCTAGGGCTTTATTGAAAGGAAAAACCAAAAACCTGCAGACACTAGGCCCTCCGTGGAATGAGTTTGACACCCCTGCCCTAGGCTATAGTCACCCTTGTGGAACGGTGCATACAGTGAAGCTCTATAATGACTTCCCACCAACGGTCTTTGTAGAAAGTGGGAAGAGCACAAGACAATGTTGGTGGGAAGTCATGATAGTGTCTTCAACAATACAGGAGAAGAGAACATGAACGACTGCAGAGGACTAAAAACCGTAAATAGCTTAGCTTCATTAAAAAAAAATAAAACAGGACATGTATTTTTTGGGGGAAATCGTTCAGTTGTGTTTCTTTTTATGACAATACATGAAACCAAAATTGCATTAGCCTCCTGGGCCGAATGAATGAAGATACCAATTAGGCAACAGCTATCAAAACCTATTTTAATAGCTATAAAATAGCTTTTGGTTTCGAATGGTCACCAAATAGGAGGGCTCCCCCACCTCCCAATTCCCTGGCTATCAGATTACAACAGATTCAAAGCAATCGGCGACCGGCCTAAACTGCTTAACGGCAAAACAAACTGGTACTCTGTTCTCTGGTTTCTAAAAGTGAAAGAAGAGGCACCATGCTGGCAGCTGCTCTCTGAGCCATGCCATCTAATACTCTAAACAGATGTTGTATTTTAATCAGGATTGGAATGATTTGTCTACTTTTTTACCTACTTTAAATGATTGTTCTTGAGCTACCCTGCTATACCAAGTGGAGGGAGTAACTGATTACATGTAACCTACCCAACCCTGGAACCTCCCTACTTCTTATGGTAAAGCCACACACACACACACAGCCAAAATGAATCATCCTTTATGGACCTGCAGATAGGCCTTATGCACAGTCACATATTACAGTTCTAGTGGATGGGTCGATATGGTATCGAAAATGTAGCATACTGGTGCAACTAGGGGAGAATCTCAATGGCATACTCCTTGCATCATCTCTCCTACTTCTCAAAACCCATTGGATGAGAAAGCCAGAGGTCCCTCCCCTCTGACCTTCTCCTCCAATGGGTTTTGAGAAGGAAGCGAGGAGAGAGGATGCGAGGAGTAAACAATTAAGATTCTACCCATGGCTTAATGTTAACCGTTTCCTAACATTATATTTCATTGACTTGTGTGTGTTGTGATCTACTTCAAGCACGCCGCGATGGTGGGAAGTATTTGCATAAAGTTCAGCTTTCCCAAATTTGGTCCCGCCCTGTTCACGACCCTCGGCCATGCTAGCAACTGTCCCTCGCACATGTTGCTTCTCTTCCATTGGAAATGAATGGCTATCTGTGGTTTCATGGCCCACATTATCTTCATTGAGGCACTGTGAGCCGTTTATTTGAAGTCATTTTTCTAGTTTGTTTGAAACAAACAGTTTTGTAGTATGTTGACTGTGGCTATGTATTCAGCCTTCATAGCAGACATGAGCTTTCTGTGAAAGTAAAACTTGCCTGTTGAGCCACTCGATTGAAAAAAAACAGGATGGATGTAGCTTATAACAAAGGTAAAATAACCTAGCCAGCGATTTCACATCTATGCAATATCCATTGTACTGTTGGGTTCTGAGAATATGAAATATTCTTATTCATGTCACTGAGGGAGAGAGGGTAACATTTACATTATGTCAGGTTGTTATTGTTAGTCATCAGGGATCCTATGGGAGGAAAAGAGACAGTCTGGTACCAGTCACCATGACAGCTGTAAGTTGGGGAGGAGTGAGCACTTTGGGGCAGAGGTCAGGTCAGATGAAGTGAGGAAGAACAGATATCACTAAGGTTCTGTCTAGCAACAGAGATGCATTGGCTGTTCAGAAGTGTAGGAGGAGACTCAGCATAGGAGAAAGGATTAAATATCCGTGCTTGTGTGAATATGTTTTTGTTTAATGCAGCTGTATTGATCCTCTGGGATGAATAAACTTGGTTTAAGCTTTCATAGTGTCCGTCAAGTTTTTTCTCTGAGAATTAGAACCTAACAGTACGATAAACATATTTTTAGGTTAACACAAAGTAATTACCATCCTTTTTGCTGATTAATTCAGATTAGACTAATCCATACTGTGCACTGTCCAAATTGGTGCCTCCCTGTGACACATTATGAAGACTGTGCCCTACAGCAGGTGGTGCATCTAACCCCTTGTCTTGACTGTAACAGTAGCCTGAACAGTACTGTAAATACAGGTACAACAGGTATCCTCTTCAGGGGGTATAGCTCACTGATGTTGCTGCTGTTATGTCAATCTGTGCTTCAGAACTATGTACATGTACAGTGCTCTGTTACTATAGATGTGCTGTTCTTACCTGTTATGACGATGGCAACAAGCAATAATATGGCAATGACAACACCAACAACCCAACCACCAACTTCAGAAGGCTCTGAAATGAAAACATATTTTGTATTGATAATTTGACAGGAGTTGATCAGGAATTCAACATAGTGCCGCACTCAAAATGTCCTACAACTCTAGCAGTGTTACTGACATATCAATACATAAGACTGTAACACACTTATGAGGCGGCAGGGTAGCATAGCGGTTAGAGTGTTGGACTAGGAACCGAAAGGTTGCAAGGTCGAATCCCTGAGCTGACAAGGTAAAAATCTGTCGTTCTGCCCCTGAACAAGGCAGTTAACCCACTGTTCCTAGGCTGTCATTGAAAATAAGAATTTGTTCTTAACTGACTTGCCTAGTTAAATAAAGGTTAAATATATGAGTGTCCACTCACTTGGACCAAACACCTCTCCAACTGGCTCACTGACTTCCTCACTAACATCATTCTTCAGCTTGCAGGTGTACTTGTAACCATTGGCTGATTTGCCAGTGTCGCTCTTAGAGACATTCATCTGTTTTCCTATGACCTCCCACGCCCCCTCCCCCACTTTCCAGCTGTAGGTGACTGGTTCAGCATCAGTGGTGTCGCCCTCACAGGTCAGAGTGCAGGAGGTTTTGTTGGCGTTACAGGAAGAAGTGATTGTGGGTTTGGGGACTGCCTCTGTAAATAGAGGAAAGAAACAGGAATCATTTGGGAAAATGCTTGTGAGGCACTACAATACATAACCTGCTGTTTCTACATGACCACACATACATAGACACAGACACACATAGAAACACTTACTGATAACAGATAGTTTATATGTCTTGTCAAGCAGTTTGCTGTTAAACTCCACAGAATAAACGCCACTGTCTGTTTTCATCAATCCACTGATTCTCAGCTCTCCAGTAGTCTGGTCCAGGGTTGTACGCTCTTTGAAGGCACCATAGATGTCCAGACCACCAAAATCCTTGTCCCACTCTGCCACCTTGTTCCTCCCATGCTTCCATAGGATGCTTGTGATGGGGTCAGGTACTGTGGACGTGTTCGGTGTCAACAGGATCTCACCTCCCACTTTATGATAAAGATCCTCTGGAAAAGCAGACATTTCATACATGTATCAGAGTATCAATGTATCCAGGGTAATAGATTATGGTTAGGGTATAAATATGTAGTCCTAACCCTATTGGCATTGAACTGACATTATTATCAACCTTTACTGTTTATATCTAGAATTATGCTTGCTGGGTGTATCTGGTCTATGTAGTCTGGCCACGTTGACTAGTATGTCCCCCCTCACCACCACCACTGGAGCAGAAATGTATCTAGACTACACTACAGAATAAAGTCTTTGTCTACACCCTGTTCACTATCATATCACTAGCTAGGTTTCCATCCAATCTGCGACAGATTTTCATGATATTATTCTAAAATCCGCATAAAACAATAATCCCATTTTCCCACCACAGATATGTTTCCATCAGACTGACTTTATGATGATAAAAGTCTTTGAGTGATGAGGTAGTGTACATAGCCCTCCATACCTCTCTGATTCAGAGGGGTTGGGTTAAATGCGGAAGACACATTTCAGTTGAATACATTCAGTTGTACAACTGACTAGGTATCCCCCTTCCCTTTCACTTTACATAAAAATAACTTTTGCAGATAAATTCCCATGTACCAAATGAAAAATAGAAATTTAAACGGGTTCCAAATAAGCCAATGGTGGCGAAGTAATTACAATTTAGCAATTTACACTGGAGTGATATATGTGCAGATGAGGATGTGCAAGTAGAAATAGTGGTGAGCAAAAGAGCAGAAAAACAAATATGGGGATGAGGTAGGTAGTTTGTTGGATGGGCTATTTACAGATGGGCTGTGTACAGCTGCAGCGATCGGTAAGCTGCTCTGACAGCTGACGCTTAAAGTTAGTGAGGGAGATATAAGTCTCCAACTTCATTGATTTTTGCAATTAGTTCCAGTCATAGGCAGCAGAGAACTGGAAGGAAAGGCGGCCAAAGTAGGTGTTGGCTTTGGGGATGACCAGTGAAATATACGTGCTGGAGCACGTGCTACGGGTGGGTGCTGCTATGGTGACCAGTGAGCTGAGATAAGGCGGAGCTTTACCTAGCAAAGACTTATAGATGACCTGGAGCCAGTGGGTTTGGCAACGAATATGTAGCGAGGACCAGCCAACGAGAGCATACAGGTCGCAGTGGTGGGTAGTATATGGGGCTTTGGTGACAAAACGGATGGCACTGTGATAGACTGCATCCAATTTGCTGAGTAGAGTGTTGGAGGCTATTTTGTAAATTACATCGCCGAAGTCAAGGATCGGTAGGATAGTCAGTTTTACGAGGGTATGTTTGGCAGCTTGAGTGAAGGAGGCTTTGTTGCGAAACAGGAAGCCAATTCTAGATTTAACTTTGGATTGGAGATGCTTAATGTGAGTCTGAAAGGAGAGTTTACAGTCTTTTTATTTATTTATTTTACCTTTATTTAACTAGGCAAGTCAGTTAAGAACAAATTCTTATTTTCAATGATGGCCTAGGAACAGTGGGTTAACTGCCTTGTTCAGGGGCAGAACGACAGCCAGACACCTAGGTATTTATAGTTGTCCACATATTCTAAGTCAGAACCGTCCAAAGTAGTGATGCTAGTCGGGCGGGCAGGTGCGGGCAGCGATTGGTTGAAGAGCATGCATTTCATTTTACTTGCATTTAAGAGCAGTTGGAGGCCACAGAAGGAGTGTTGTATGGCGTTGAAGCTCGTTTGGAGGTTTGTTAACAGTGTCCAAAGAAGGGCCAGATGTATACAGAATGGTGTCGTCTGCGTAGAGGTGGATCAAAGAATCACCCGCAGCAAGAGCAACATCATTGATATATTCAGAGAAAAGAGTTGGCTGCGGGGGGTGCAGAGCTGTTGACCAGGGTTGGGGTAGCCAGGTGGAAAGCATGGCCAGCCGTAGAGAAATGCTTATTAAAATTCTCGATTATCGTGGATTTATCAGTGGTGACAGTGTTTCCTAGTCTCAGTGCAGTGGGCAGCTGGGAGGAGGTACTCTTATTCTCCATGGACTTTACAGTGTCCCAAAACCTTTTGGAATTAGTGCTGCAGGATGCAAATTTCTGTTATAGACTGCTGTGCTTTATAGACTGCTATGTTATATAGACTATTGTGCATTATATAGACTGCTGCGTTATATAGACTGCTGCGTTATATAGACTGCTGCGTTATATAGACTGTTGTGCATTATATAGACTGATGCGTTATATAGACCGCTGTATTATATAGGCTGTTATCTGTTGTGTTATATAGAGTAGACTGCTGCGTTATATAGACTGCTGCGTTATATAGACTGCTGCGTTATATAGACTGTTGTGCGTTATATAGACTGTTGTGCGTTATATAGACTGCTGCGTTATATAGACCGCTGTATTATATAGGCTGTTATCTGCTGTGTTATATAGAGTAGACCGCTCTGTTATATAGACTGTTGCGTTATATAGACTGCTGCGTTATATAGACCGCTGTATTATATAGGCTGTTATCTGTTGTGTTATATAGAGTAGACTGTTGCGTTATATAGACTGTTGCGTTATATAGACTGTATTATAGACTGTTGTGTTACATAGTAAATGTTCCCAATCTGGTCTTGACACATGTGCTCTAGCCAACAGCTACAGTGGGGCTGAACTATCTACATTATGACATTATTATGGATAAGAGCGATTATTATTTTTATTAGTCAAACGGCAGCAAAGCATCGATCGTCATGTCACCAAAATAAGACTGTCAATATTTATTGGAAAGGAGAATCAAACTCATAACCTTGCACTTTCACCACCCTGTGAAGTTCATCATCATTTATTTCATCTGTAGCCTAATAAACTGCATACAGTACCTTCCCAAGTCATAATGGGAGGAACACACAACATATTATCACGTGACTCCAAGTTTACTTCGATATGATGGTTATTATATCAATATTTGTGCATAAAGGAGGCGTTATGGGGGCCTGCCCTCCCTTCCATACTTCCTTGCCTCCTCCTCTAAATAAAATATTTAAATATTGATCATTTATTTGACCGAGACGCACGCCGACAGAAAGGATCATCAATCTCAGACAAAGCGTCAGAGCGAGCGAAACAGCGCACCTCTGTTTCTGTATGTGTAGATCATGTATCTGATGCTGTCTGGACAAAAGGAGTAAGGCATGTCATACTTTTTCTGGACAGACAGTATCAGATACATGGGCTACATATAGTAAGACAGAGGGGCGCTGTTTCGCTCGCTAGTTTCAGCAGAGAGGAACAAGCTTAGCGAGAGGGCTCACTCTCGCCAAAATCTGTCCTGAATAAGCCCACAGTCTCCCGACAATTCTTGCACATTCATTGTTACATTGTTTGAATTTTTTCCCCTTTTGACTTTTGATCTTGATCAATACCCCATTTAAAGGGAAAGGAAAGGGGGTACCTAGTCAGTTGTACAACTGAATTTATTCTACTGAAATGTATCTTCTGCATTTAACCCAACCCAGATTAACAAAACTCATAATGGTTATGAAATAAACCAGAACTTGTTTCTCAAAAGTGTAGCAGGTTCTGAATTCTGCAAACAACGTTTCCACTCTGAGAATAGTATATTAACAGTATTAACAGTCATTAATGTAAGCAAATGACGAGGGATTAACTAGGCCTAGGACTACAGATGACATATGTAATGGGGAAGTGATTAAAAAAATATACAATCAAAGGGCAAACAAGTCACACAATGAAACAATGAATGGGCAAGAATTGGTACGAGACAGCTGAGTGCATTCTGGAGAGAGACACACCATATCTTCGCCACACACCCCTTCTCTTCTTGTTGCAACATAAAAATTATACACACATTACCTTCACACATATTTTAGATGCTTTTCACTGACAGCCACAACTCAATCAGATCACATGTTTTTGTTACATTTAACCTTTATTTAACTAGGAAAGTCAGTTAAGAACAAATTCTTATTTACAAAGACGGCCCACTGGGGAACAGTGGGTTAACTGCCTTTTTCAGGGGCGGAACGACAGATTTTTTCCTTGACAGCTCGGGGATTCAATCCAGCAACCTTTCGGTTATTGGCCCAACACTCTAACCACTAGGCTACCTGCCACCCCAGACAAATTGCCACGCCCGCTGCCCAAATTGTGGGATTCCAAAATAGGCATACACTAATTCACTTGTGATTTGAAACAATCTACAGCTATTTTTTTTAAAGAAGCTAATGATCCTCTGTGGCTAAGTCATGCTCTCTGGTGAAGTATTTTAATGATCCTCTGTGGCTAAGTCCTGCTCTCTGGTGAAGTATTTTAATGATCCTCTGTGGCTAAGTCATGCTCTCTGGTGAAGTATTTTGAATGTTCTTATTTAGACAGGACTAATTATATAACTGTGGCAAAACAATCTGTTCAGTCGTGTGATCAGGTGCCACAAAGAGGGACTTTGGAAAATTAAAATTGCCTCAGAACAGGGCAGCACGGCTGGCCCTTAAATGTCCACATTAATGATATGCATGTCAATCTCTCATGGCTCAAAGTGGAGGAGAGATTGACTTCATCAATACTTGTTTTTGTAAGAAGTGTTGACAAGCTGAATGCACTGAGCTGTCTGTTTAAACTACTAGTACACAGCTCAGACAACCATGTATGCCCCACAAGACATGCCACCAGAGGTCTCTTCACAATCCCCTAGTACAGAACAGACTATGGGAGGCGCACAGTACTACATAGAGCCATGACCATGGTACTCTATTCCACATCAGGTAACTGATGCAAGTAGTAGAATCTGATTTTTTTAAACAGATAAAAATACCCCTTATGGAACAGCAGGTACCGTGAAGAGACACACACACAGGTACAGACACACACAAATGTTAGCACACACACTCTACACAGATGTGCATTCTAATATTGTTGTATGGTGGTATTATACATTTTGTATTGTAGTGATGTAATAATGTTATATGATGTACTGTTTTATCTTTGTTTTGTGTGTAATGTAAGTGCCTTAATGTGTTTGGACCTCAGGAAGAGTAGCTGCTGCCTTGGCATTCCTAGTAAATACTTTAGGGGAAGCCAGCCTCCTATATCTATCTAGCCTATGGAGCTGATGCTGTCTGGACAGAAATAGTATAACATGCCATACTCTTTTGGTCCAGGCAGAATCAGATACATTGTTTACACATACAGAGACAGAGGGGCGCTGTTTCGCTCGCTCGGATTCTTTATCTGAGATTGATGGGTCTTTCTGTCGGCGTGCGTCTCAGTCAAATAAATGATCAATATTTCAATATTTTATTTGGATGGGCCCCCCTAAGGCTCGCTCATAACGCCGGGCCTGCCATGATCACGCAGACCCTTCTGTAGGTTTTAGCCTTGGTTTTAGCCTTGGTTAGGCCAGGATTCAACATCTGATAACTTCCTGAAGTTGGCTCTGTGTGTAGCTAAACGGAAAATGAAGGGTGCGGTCCGTAACGTAACCCACAGACGTCGTTTAAAACCATTCTTCAAATATTAGGTAGACCTAAACCTACGTTCGACCCTGCGGGTCGATTCAACTTACCTCCGGAAACGAACTTTTGCGCCACATAAAGCCAGAAGCACAATCCGATGAGCGTTAGTTTGGACATATTTGCTAATGAGTTTGTTTAAATAATAAATAAAAGTAAGTTAAAATGAGATATGCTAAACAATTATGTGGTTTATAGCCTAAACTACGTCTGATATTGTATTTCATGAGGCTGTGAAAGTGAAAGTAAAATGTGGTTTAGTTCCTCCCTATTCATTACCTCTTGGTGGAAAATAAAATAAAGTTTAATTTAACTTGAAAATTAGGTTTAATAGCTGCAATGGAATCATATGGTATACAAACACATTGTATTATGTTTATATGTTATAATAACTTTAATAAGCATTTTTTCTAACCCCTTCTGGAATATTCCTTCCTGTAGTCCTACTCATACCTGGTCTTTGGCGCCTCCCTGTGTGTATATTTGGCTACTACGCACAGAATTACATATATAGAATATAGAATTGATATAATCTCTGCTATAATGTAACAAAACTTGGCAATACTGAAATATTTAAAGGTAAATGAATAACTATGTTCATTTAATTTTCCTCCTGTCCACTGAGTGTAAGAGATATTTTTAATCAACAGCATATAGCCATTCATCCATATGCCTATATGGCATGCACACTAAAACATTCGCAAACCAGTCTAAATACACAAAACACTTACAACAAACAATTCCACACACAGACATGGGGGGAACAGAGGGTTATATACACGTCAAGTGATTTGGGAATGTAAACCAGGTGTGCGGGAAAACAAGACAAAACAAATGGAAAATGAAAGGTGGATCGGCGATGGCTAGAAAACCGGCGACATCGACCGCCAAACGCCGCCCGAACAAGGAGAGGAACGAACTTCGGCGGAAGTCGTGACACAAGCAAAGAAGCACTGAGTTTGAAGGTAGGCCTTGAAATACATCCACAGGTACACCTCCAATTGACTCAAATTATGTCATTTAGCCTATCAGAAGCTTCTAATGCCATGACATAATTTTCTGGAATTTTCTAAGCTGTTTAAAGGCACAGTCAACTAAGTGTATGTAAACTTCTGACTCACTGGAATTGTGATACAGTGAATTATAAGTGAAATAATCTGACAAATTACTTGTGTCATGCGCAAAGTAGATGTCCTAACCGACTGTCCAAAACTATAGCTCGTTAACAAGAAATTTGTGGAGTGGTTGAAAAATGAGTTTTAAGTGTATGTAAACTTCTGACTTCAACTGTCTATATATATACACACAGTGGGGAGAACAAGTATTTGACACACTGCCGATTTTGCAGGTTTTCCTACTTACAAAGCATGTAGAGGTCTGTACTTTTTATCATAGGTACACTTCAACTGTGAGAGACGGAACACACTACGCCGTCATGGATTAAAATCCTGCAGCGCACGCAAGGTCCCCCTGCTCAAGCCAGCGCATGTCCAGGCAAGTCTGAAGTTTGCCAATGACCATCTGGATGATCCAGAGGAGGAATGGGAGAAGGTCATGTGGTCTGATGAGACAAAAATAGAGCTTTCTGGTCTTAACTCCACTCGCCGTGTTTGGAGGAAGAAGAAGGATGAGTACAACCCCAAGAACACCATCCCAACCGTGAAGCATGGAGGTGGAAACATCATTCTTTGGGGATGCTTTTCTGCAAAGGGGACAGGACGACTGCACCGTATTGAGGGGAGGATGGATGGGGCCATGTATCGCGAGATCTTGGCCAACAACCTCCAAGAGCATTGAAGATGGGTCGTGGCTGGGTCTTCCAGCATGACAACGACCCGAAACACATAGCCAGGGCAACTAAGGAGTGGCTCTGTAAGAAGCATCTCAAGGTCTTGGAGTGGCCTAGCCAGTCTCCAGACCTGAACCCAATAGAAAATCTTTGGAGGGAGCTGAAAGTCCGTATTGCCCAGCGACATCCCCGAAACCTGAAGGATCTGGAGAAGGTCTGTATGGAGGAGTGGGCCAAAATCCCTGCTGCAGTGTGTGCAAACCTGGTCAAGAACTACAGGAAACGTATCATCTCTGTAATTGCAAACAAAGGTTTCTGTACCAAATATTAAGTTCTGCTTTTCTGATGTATCAAATACTTATGTCATGCAATAAAATGCAAATTAATTACTTAAAAATCATACAATGGGATTTGCTGGATTTTTGTTTTAGATTCCGTCTCTCACAGTTGAAGTGTACCTATGATAAAAATTACAGACATCTACATGCTTTGTAATTTGGAAAACCTGCAAAATTGGCAGTGTATCAAATACTTGTTCTCCCCACTGTATATATATACACACTGAGTGTACAAAACAGTAACAACACCTTCCTAATATTGAGTTGCTGTAACTGATTTCCTCTTCGTCTGAAGAGGAGTAGCAAGGATCGGACCAATGTGCAGCGTGGTAAGTGTCCATAATGAGATATTTAATAAATCAACAGAACACTTAACAAAAGTACAAACAAACAACCGAAACAGTCCCGTATGCTGCAAACACAGACACAGGAAACAAGAATCAACCACTCACAAAACACAATAGAAAACAGGCTACCTAAATATGGCTCCCAATCAGAGACAACGACTGACACCTGCCTCTGATTGAGAACCATACTAGGCCAAACACATAGAAATATAACAGAACAAAAACATAGAAAAAAACAACATAGAATGCCCACCCCAACTCATGACCTGACCAAACTAAAATAAAGACATAAAAAAGGAACTAAGGTCAGAACGTGACAGTTGCCCTCAGAACAGGCTCAATTCGTTGGGGCCTGGACTCAACACATGAAGATAGGAAAGGAGTCTGTTCCACTCTGCCATCATGACATCCAGTCCCATCACTTTATTGTCCATGTGCACCCCAGCAAGAATAGAATCATGATATTTGCAAAAGCTCTGAAAGACACTGCTTTAGAGCGGACCACCTCCAATAACTACAACACCAGAGACTGCCCAGCCCTACTGGAGCCCCAGGGCCATTCCACAGCACACAAGGAGCACAAATCTGCATGTAGCCCACAACACCCCTGGTCCCAGGCTACATGCTGCCCCTGGTTTTCATGTACCCACCCCCAAATAGCTTTGACAGTGAATATATAAATGCAACACATGTAATGTTATTTTCCTTTAACAACAATGGCCACAAACAGGAACTGGATCTGGAACAGGCTCTCTGGCCACTGGAAAAGGTTCTGGCTGAGGTCCGCTAGCGTCAGGGGGTTCTGGCCCACTGGCTGCTGAAGATTCTGGGGGAGGTCTACTTGCCTCTGTATGTACTAGCTCACTGGCCATTGCGGAAAGTTCTGGAGGATTGCTAGCTTTCCAATGTTAAGGTACGTAGGGTAACCTGGGAAAGAAGTCTGGTTGCCCCCTGGGAATGGGCCTGGGTGGCTCCATGGGCTGCTGCAGACCTGAAAGACTGGACGTGAGTTAGGATCGTGGATTGGAGGGAAGAGGTCCCTGAAGTAATACCAGTTGGTTGTATTCACTAATGTCATATTGGGTGGAAGCTCCTGAAGTTTTAAGGAAGTATTTTTAATGTAAAGTACATTTAAATTTATAGAAAAAATTGCCGGTGTCAAAATTTAAGGAATTGCCGTAGATCGTACAGACATGGCCTCTCAATCAATAGCAGTTGATTGTATTCATGCAAGTGATATGGGGTGGACGCTATTGAAGTTAAGCAAGTATTTTTTTTACATTTAATAAAATTCATTTAAAATAGCCAAAGTAAAAACATTTTAAAAAAGTAATTGCAGTAGTTGGGAGGGAAGAGGTCCCTAAACCAATAACAATTGGTTGTTTTCATGCGAGTGATATGGTGTGGAAGCTATTAAAGTTGAAAGCAAGTATGTTTGACATGTAATTAAATAAATGTCATTTAAAATAGCCAAAGTCTAAACACACAAAAGTAATTGTCGTAGATTGTACAGACGAGGTCCCTGAACCAATAACAGTTGGTTGTTTTCATGCAAGTGATGTACGGTGGAAGCTATTGCTGTTTTAAGGAAGTATATTTGGCATATTATGATATTAAATTAATTGAAAATAGCCAAAGTTCAAAAATACAAATGTAATTTCCATAGATTGTACAGACCAGGTCCCTGAATCGATAACAGTTGGTTGTATTCATGCAAGTGATATGGGGTTGAAGCTATTTATGTTTTAGGGAAGTATTTTTTTAACATATTAAAACATGTTATTAATTGGAAACAGCCAAAGTAAAAAAAATAAGATAAGTATTTGTAATATTTCTAAATCATGTGGTAAGAAATCTATTGAAGTCTTTCTGTTAACACTAGGTTTCAATTGCACTTTTAAGACGGTCCCTTAGCTGTGACTACACAGAATAAGCCATAGAAATTAACGTCATATCAATTTGAGAAAATGTAGATTGTACAGACGAATTCCCTGAACCAATAAATTGGTTGAATTATTGAAAGTTATATTGAGTGGAAGCTATTGAAGTTATAAACAATATTATTATTATTATAATATATATTTTTTTTTTTACGTATAATGATATTCAATTAATTGGATGGGAGAGTAGAGGTCCCTGAATGTATTTCAGTTGAGCTTTGTAACCACATGAAAGAAAACTATTTAAGTTTCAGTTAACACTACATTTTAATTGCACTTTAAGCAGTGGTGCGTATTCATGGATGCCAAGGGGAGCCAGGCTTCCCCAAAAAATTGACCAAACATTTCCTTTTTTTTTTTTTTTACAATGGCAATAACATCTGCTAAATATGTTTATGTGACCAACGTTTTTTGATTTGATTTACATACAATATGCTTTGTGGACTTCACTGGACAGAGGTTGCTATCTGGTTTTGTGAAAGAAAAAAAAAGTGTGGTTGAATTTATTCTGTCACTGTCTTACTGTCTCGGCCTTTAGGCCAATATATCACGGTCGCAAGGCAGATTAATTAACAGGTTATAGAGAAAACAAGCAATTATCACAACACAGGTTGTGCTTTTTTTGCGGGGAGCGGGGTTTATCCACGCACTACTACTGCTTTTAAGACGGTCCCTTAGCTGCGACTACATGGATAATCAGCCATAGAAATGTACGTAAAATATTTTTGGGAAAACAGAACGGAACAGCGAAAACAAGGGGTGCAACTTGTTCGCCATCGTCAGCTGATATGACATTTATATCCTGCCATGTTCTGTTGAGCTATTGAGGAGAAGTCGGAATCTAAAGCTAAATTCACCGCATTCTAGTAGTGATCCTAAATTCAGTTGGAGAATACTAAATCAATTTATCTAAAAAAAAACAAATGGAATAGTAAGCAAAAGTTACGGAGTGTAGAATTGGGCTAACAGCAACCAATGCCACATTATATTGCAAGGACAAACCGATTTTTCTAGGACAGGAGATCAGCGGGCAGCCATCGAACGCAAGTGCGATCTATTTGAAAGTGAAATTATTATTTTTTTATTTTGAGGACTATTATGGGTGTGTCGTGTGTTTGTTCATGCTCACATCAATGTAGTCGACCACGATTACCTTCTTTCGGTTTGAAGTCATCCGAATAGCGCTGTGATAACTCGATCTGGCAGAATACGACGATACGAGCGCTTATTTCAGAGAGCGCTCCGTAAGCCACGCCCCAGTGGGCAGAGCTAGGCATGTTGGACCGGGACATGTTTTAATACGTGAAACGTCTCATTTTACAGTGGGTCCGCCAAGGTTCTGTGTAGCCTAATTATGCTAATATGTTTGAGATCAGTGTATTGCAGTTAATTTCGTCTTTGACTTAATAAGCAAAATATCTTTGAGTAGTAAACAGGGAAACAACAACGATCAAGTCCCAGACATTTCGCAATTTAACATACAATCGTTTACTACCTTAATTATTGGGATCATCTAGTTACCACCAGTGTTTGGAATATGATGACCTCTTTGACAAAACAAACCATGGGAGATTTATTTTGAGAAATGTCCGCGGTTGGTCTGTGTAAACTATGCGGTTATATTGGAGAAGGGTTTATAGCAGCGAATGTCATCTATTCATTTACTGTTATGGTATTTATAAGTAGCAGCCATGTAACAGCCAGGGAAACTAATTGTACTCACTTTATGATAGAACATGTCGATTTTTCTGCCTGTGGCGTTCTTTACCTGAATTATTAGGATGTCCTGGTGATCACAACTACTACTTATTTTGCTCAAATAGATTAAATGGTGTTTTCTTTGAAGAGATGAGTCTGGCCAGAACATTCAGTTCTGCCTTCTAGGTATTCACTCTGCATTGCTTTATTTGACTGGTTTTAAGGCAAGGTACAGTATCTTGAAAGCATGTTGTGACAACTGCTGATGTAAAAAGTATTTTAAAACATACATTTGAATAGAAAGGATTGACTTAGTCATTTGGCCTCCATATCCACCAGAGACATGTCCACCTGTACATTAAATGCTGTAAGTGTTATTATCACCCAGTTAAACGCCATTTTTGTTTAAGTGATTAGCAAATGTAATGCCATATAAAAGGTGTTGAATCAATGGTTCATACGTTTTGGGAAAAAAACAAACAGTAAAAGTGTCAGAACCAGTCAGTTGGGGACCACTTGGCAGCTGGGGTGCTTTTAATTTGAAGCATAGGAAACATAGCAAAGTCCCCCTCTGACCTGACCGTTCAAGTACATGACATTGCTAAGTGAGACTTACTGTTATAGGAGTGTTTAAAAATACGTATTTTCCCCTGGCAGTAAGGACATTGAGGTACCTTAAGAGAAGATGCATACAAGACGTGAGAAAATGTTAATGTGACATTAGTCAAGCCTCCACATTCTCTGTAAGGGCACATTAAATGTAAAAAATGCACTTCATATTCAATGAATAACAATTAAAAAGCAGAGTTTCAGTGGTCATAGTAGTGGGAGTAACACCTGTCTGCAGACATCCCTGGACAGTAAATTCTGTCCCTGGACAGTAAATTAGGTCCACAAATATAGAATTCACCTCCACAGGTATTCTGATCACTTTGGCCAGGTGTGGAGAGTCTTAGACCCAGGTGAACTTATAATGCAGTTCACCATCTGTTGAAATTAGACATTTCATAAGTTCCCTTAACACCCGAGGGTAATTTTCACACAAAGCATGTTTATGGATATTATTGAGCATAGGGATGCAATTAATCTTACCCTTCATCTCAAAGGTTTAATTTCTCTGTGTAATGACAAACCGTTACGTTTTAGTTGCATTGTCCGGGTATCTGCCGTGGACTTTAAAGTCCATAATTAACCTATACAGCTCTGGATCCATTGCCTTACCTACTATTGCAACAGCCTGTGTCAATTATTTGCCCTTTTATAGAATACCCTTTTTTTTAATTTAACTAATGACTCAAAGGTGTGTGACCATTAACATCGGCTGCATATCGATTGTCCTTCTACCAAAGTGTGGACTTGCACATTTCTTCTGGTCTCAGGGTTTTAACATTGTTGTAAAGTAGCTCAAGCCAATGCTTACACCTATCTAATGCTTGGATATCCACGAGGAGAGGGATGGATAATTGGTATGCAGCCATTGATTTCAGGTGGCTTCATCAATTTTATTTTATTGAACCTTTAACTTGGCAAGTCAGTTAAGAACAAATTCTTATTTACAATGACGGAAGACCCCGGCAAAACCCAATCAACAGAGGCAATGTGTTCTAAATTTTGACCAGGGCCCATAGGTTCTGTGACTATAATTAATGTAGTAAATTCATTTTCCTGTCAATAACTTTATTTGATAAACTTCCTTTATTATGTAGGTGTGTGTCGCTTTTGAAGGTTTAATAAAACATTAATTCAGCCAAGAAATCGATATTTTCATTGATGGAATATTCAATAGACTGAACATTCATGTGCTAATGAGATTAATTAGTTGCATTGCAGTTATGTATGGTGTTGTTACCATTCAGCCTTGGTATGGAATAACTGATAACTGACAAAATACCTCAGCCTTAGGAAATTATTAGGGAAAGAAGACACCTTTCCAGTTTGCACTAATCTTTATTTAACTTGCTGTAATAGATATCAATCAATCAAATGTATTTATAAAGCCCTTTTTAAATCAGCCGATGTTAAAGTACTATACAAAAACCCAGGCTAAGGGGCCTCCCGGGTGGCGCAGTGGTCTAGAGCACTGCATCGCAGTGGGCGCCACCAGAGTCTCTGGGTTCGCGCCCAGGCTCTGTCACAATTGGGTTGGAGGCGCGCTGTGTTAAGAAGAAGTGCGGCTTGGTTGGGTTGTGCTTCGGAGGACGCATGGCTTTCGACCTTCGTCTCTCCCGAGCCCGTACGGGAGTTGTAGCGATGAGACAAGATAGTAATTACTAGCGATTGGATACCACGAAAATTGGGGAGAAAATGGGATAAAATTTAAAAAAATATATATTAAAAAAAACAGGCTAAAACCCACAAAAAACTCCCTAGAAAGGCAGGAACCTAGGAAGAAACCTAAAGAGGAACCAGGCTCGGGGGGGTGGCCAGTCCTCTTCTGGCTGTGCCGGGTGGAGATTATAAGAGTACGGCCATTAAGGCCAGATTCTTCTTCAAGATGTTCAAACGTTCATAGATGACCAGCAGGGTCAAATAATAATCACAGTGGATGTAGATGGTGCAACAGGTCAGTACCTCAGTAGTAAATGTCAGTCGAGACAGCAGGTGTGGTAGAGAGAGAGTCGAAAACAGCAGGTCCGGGACATGGTAGCGCGTCAGGGTTCCATAGCCGCAGGAGAATTACACCAGATATAACAGACTTACCCTAGCCCCCTGGCACATAGACTATTGCAGCATAGATACTGGAAGCTGAGACGGGGAGGTCGGGGATACTGTGGCCCCGTCCAACAATACCTCCGGACAGGGCCAACCGGGCAGGACCCCACCCCATTGACCCCACCCACTTTGCCAAAGCACAGCCCCCACACCACTAGAGGGATATCAACAGACCACCAACTTACTACCCTGAGACAAGGCTGAGTATAGCCCACGAAGATCTCCTCCACCGCACGAGCCTGAAATACAGACCGTATAAAATAATTTAATCTCTAACCTTGTCTTCATTTTGTCTTAATTGAAAATGAAAGCATTGTCTTCCTTTATTCACCATTTCAATAAGAAAAGGGCAATAGCAGTTTTCATAGCCAGCAGGCTCTGACAAGATCCAGAAACTATTAACACTTCAAGACCCTATGGTCAGATGGCTTTTCATAAAGAAGTCATGGTAAATAATGGAATCCAAGTATCTGGGTTTGTGGGGAGGGGTCAGTGACTTGAGGAGGAGACAAAAACAGTGGAGGCAGTTAGAGGAGTCCAGGTGGCATTGGGCCAGGCAGGTCCAGGTGTCAGGTAGGTGTCCTCAGTCGCGGTCCTAGAGCCTCAGGTCCTCCCGAAGGGGAGACAAAGACAAAAGATGAGGGTTAGTGAGAGCATGGCTAAAACCATAGTACACCACATGCACTGGGGGTAGAGAACAATCAAAAGTGTTTCTGTGGACACTGGATAATCTGACTAACACACACACCCGTTTGACCTTGCTGTGATACTGTAGGACATTTATGTTACTTTTCTGAGTCACTTCGGGTAGCATTCAATATCCTGCATGCATTTCTGTTAACCATGGCAACCAGCATTGCACATAAAGAGATGTGCAGAAATATAATCATCCTCTGTTAATGTATTTGTCATGTCAGCCAGGCCAATCTTTTCAAAGTAATAATATCTAGTTGAGTAAAATAAGGAGTCTATGGCTTCATTCCTTGTTTCGTTTTTACTTGTTACCTGGTAAATAACCAACAACCATCGTGAGGAAACCGTCCATGTAAGTTGAGGAAACAGTCCACCATGTCAGCCTAGCGCATCTTTTTAAATAAACACCATTTATTTCAATCTCTAGTTGAGTAAAAAAAATACGTTTTGTTCTGGTTAAAAGACAATACAGAAAATTGCAGTACACAGCACCACGCTCAGGCAGAAAACTCAATGTTCTATTCTATCTATTTGAGCACAATAAGTAGTTTTGTTGTGATCACCAGGAAATTCTAATAATTCAGGCAAACAACGCCACAATGAGGCAGAAAAAACAGCAAGTTATATCAAAGTGAGTACAATTAGTTTCCTGGCTGTTATATGGCTGATACTTT